>NC_039244.1:27667665-27815328 GCF_003368295.1 Carassius auratus
GCAGACGCATCAGACATCCTCCGACTCTCATCCGTCAGGCTGAAGACACTGGTGCTCATGCCCGCTGCCGTCCCATTGCGGGGAGCCTGGGACGTCTGGGTGTGTGTGGAGGAATTGGGTACTGAAGCAGGTCCTGGCACAGCGGTGAGCACACTTGAGGCGAGCGTCACCGGTGCTACGGGCAAGCTCTGGGTGCTTTGCGGAGCAGTCGATAAACCATGCATTACTCCTGAGGCCTGGTATTGTGCCAGGGTTTGCTGCTGAATGGATGCCAGAGGGACGATGCTGCTCAACAGCCCCACCGCACCCAGATTTGGGACACCTCCAGGGACTCCAGGCACTTCTACTGTACCCAGGACTTGCACTCCTCCTGTGGCCGTGGTCGGAAGTGGACCTGAGCCCTGATTGACAGCATGTCCGGCGGAAAGGCTCACCCCGGGGAGGGACTGGGGGACAGTAATCGGCATGTTACGCTGGCTGTAATCAGGCTGACTGGTTGATATCAGAGCTGCTTGACTTTGCAGTTGGTGTGTAATAGGCTGGGGTTGATAAAGCAGCGGCTGCACTTGAGGAGACGGAGGGATGCTGGGAGATTTCTGAAGGTGGGTGCCCGGGTGTCCTCCATCGTGGAGACTTTGAGGGACAGCGACATGAGCAGACGGAGGAACTGGCTTATTACTTAAGGACTCGGGTGACCCAGACCCTGACGTGAAGCTGTGCGTGTGCTGTTCTGTATTATGAAGCGGGCTGGTGAAAGACGACCCGTCGGAATTTACATCAGGAGCCATTATAGACCCGACGGTGGCCCCGAGCCCACTGTCTCTGTCCACACCGGGCTCTGTCACATTGGTGTGTCTTATACTATCCCCAGTCCTGCTCATCACAGAGCCCTCGGGGTCTTTATCGTAAAACTCCATACAGGTCCACCGGCCCCTCCTGAAGGGCTCCCCGGAGCCATGGTCAAGCTTTATGACCCTAAAGCGAGAAGTGCAGCTGGTTACAGTCGAGGCAGTTGATGAACTGTTGACTTGTGCAGACTGACTCGTACCTGCTGCTTGAGAACTAGAGCCCAGGACGCCCAGGTGACCCGGGGGGCGAGGGCTAAACCTGCCGTTCAGGGGAGCAGAAGCGGGCAACTGCCCCTCTGATTCACCCACATTATTCAAAGTCTCCTCTGAGGAGCTCCTGTCACATATCTCAGTCCTGGACATGTCAAAGATCTCGGAGGACACGTCCTCTGTGCGGGACTCATCCGGGTCATCCAGGCTCTCGGTGTCGTCGGTCGCGCTGTTCGCCGCGACCTGAGCCTGAGTCACACTCGTGATCTGAAAGCAGCTCTTCTTCTTAGCCGGCATCTTAGACATGCTTACCAGCTCTTTATGACACCAAAACCCCTTAAAGACGCTGCTGACTTCACAGAACAGCAAACTGTTGAGACACCGGACCCCAAATTTCACAGTTTTCCGTGACGGTCGTGTGTCATCCGTCTTCCTCTTCTCTCCTGTTGCATTTTAGACGCGCGCGTGGCGGACGAACACAACCTCCGCGAACGGTGTGCGCGAGCTGACGTGTCGGTTATTAGTTTATCCTCATATGCGGGTGCCCAGAGCTCGGTGAGGCCGCTGTTGTAGATTCGGCTGTGTTCACTCCCCCTACTGCCTCCACTTCTCTACCTACAGATGAGTATCAAACACATCGTGAACGAGCGCTGTGAGACACCGCCTAACACGTCACGACACCCGGCGACTAGATCCTGGCGTACTAACAAAACAACCACGAAAACTGTTCGACATTAAAGTTTATAGTCGCCAACTAACTCGCAGACTTCGGTGACAGAAAATCTAAAAATTTTACCTCCTGACAAGATGGCTATATCAATTCGCGATGCATGCTGGGAAACGAGCGCAACAGGCAGGTCGCGTAAAAAGATGGTGAATATGGCTTATTACGTTCAAGCTAGTGCGGTGGTGTAAGTTCATCGACTCTTTTATATAGTCAACCTACTTTCCGGATAAGGTCAAAACATTTTTTATTCACTTTTAATGTGACTTCTAGTCACTGAAAATTTGTTTCAGTCTTTAATACAAATAAATAAATAAAGGTTTCCACTATTATTGTCCACATAAAAAATAATAAATATAACTATATACGTTAAATCATAGTGGAAACCTGCCAAAGGATACATTATTTATCAGTACAACTAGGCTACTTCGTTACCTTCTAAAAATCTATCTATCTATCTATCTATCTATCTATCTATCTATCTATCTATCTATCTATCTATCTATCTATCTATCTATCTATCTATCTATCTATCTATCTATCTATCTATCTATCTATCTATCTAAGCTCTGTTTTGGCCAACAGAACGTGTGTGTGTGTTTTTATATATATATATATATATATATATATATATATGCATATGTATGTATATATATATATATATATATATATATATATATATATATGCATATGTATGTATATATATATATATGCATATGTATGTATATATGTATGTATATGTATATATGTATGTATTAAAAACTGCTAGATCTGATTACTTTTCTTCTCTTTTAGAAGAAAACAAAACATAACCCCAGGTATTTATTCAATACAGTGGCTAAATTAACGAAAAATAAAGCCTCAACAAGTGTTGACTTTTCCCAACACCACAACAGTAATGACTTTATGAAATACTTTACTTCTAAGATCGATACCATTAGAGATAAAATTGCAACCATTTAGCCGTCAGCTACAGTATCACATCAGACAGTGCACTATAGACCCCCTGAGGAACAGTTCCACTCATTCTCTACTATAGGAGAGGAAGAATTGTATAAACTTACTAAATCATCTAAACCAACAACATGTATGTTAGACCCTATACCATCTAAGCTCCTAAAAGAGGTGCTTCCAGAAGTCATAAATCCTCTTCTGACTACGGTATTATTAATTCCTCATTGTCATTAGGATATGTGCCCAAAACCTTCAAACTGGCTGTTATTAAGCCTCTCATCAAAAAAACACAACTTGACCCCAAAGAACTTGTTAATTATAGTCCAATCTCGAATCTCCCTTTTCTGTCCAAGATGCTAGAAAAAGTGGTATCCTCACAATTATATTCCTTCTTAGAGAAAAATGGTATATGTGAGGATTTCCAGTCAGGATTTAGACCGCATCATAGTACTGAAACTGCTCTCCTTAGAGTTACAAATGATCTGCTCTTATCATCTGATCGTGGGTGTATTTCTCTATTAGTTTTATTGGATCTTAGTGCTGTGTTTGACACAATTGACAACAACATTCTTTTGCATAGACTTGAACACTTTGTTGGCATCAGTGGAAGTGCATTAGCATGGTTTAAATCGTACTTATATGACCGCCATCAGTTCGTAGCAGTGAATGAATATCATATCGATCACAAGTGCAGTATGGAGTACCTCAAGGCTCAGTTCTAGGGCCGCTACTCTTCACGCTTTATATGTTACCCTTGGGAGATATCATCAGGAAACATGGTGTTAGCTTTCACTGTGATGCTGATGATACGCAGCTCTATATTTCCTCGCAGCCTGGTGAAAAACACCAATTTGAAAAACTAATGGAATGCATAGTCGATATAAAAAATTGGATGACGAGTAATTTCTTACTGCTAAATTCAGAAAAAACAGAGGTGTTAATTATAGGGCCTAAAAACTCTGCTTGTAATAACCTAAAACACTATCTAAGACTTGATGGTTGCTCTGTCAATTCTTCGTCATCAGTTAGGAACCTAGGCGTGCTACTTGATCGCAATCTTTCCTTAGACTTCACTTCATCTACAGCGATATCATTGACTTGATTGCAAATAAATGCACAGACACTATTTAAATGAACAGAGATGACATCACTGAATTCAATGATGAACTGCCTTTAACTATCATTTTACATTATTGAGACGTTTTCCAAATGAATGTTGTTCAGTGCTTTGACGCAATGTATTTTGTTTAAAGCGCTATATAAATAAAGGTGATTGATTGATATGTATGTATGTATGTATGTATGTATGTGTGTATATATATATATATATATATATATATATATATATATATATATATATATAAATTGCATAAAGTACAACATATAAAACACTTGACAATCTGACCCGACTTAACATTTATGAAAAACAACTTTTAACTATTAACTATTTACTATGATTACTTTTACTACTTTTACTATTAAAATCTACATGTTTTTTTTGTTTTTGCCTGAATATATTCAAGTGAATTTTTTATTGAGCATGCTATATATATATATAAATCAAGTTTAAGAGAGAACAGTGAAATCAATATATAGCATGAAATATATTTTTATGTATTATTATAATTCAGTGATATTGTGCAGAATATCAACAATGACCAGCAGAGGGAGTGATTGTATTCTCCACACACTGATTTTTCTGATTTCACTTCATCGCTTGAGAATTCTGTAACTCTCTATTGGCTCTCTTTTATATTATTTTGGGTTCCAAGGGTCCTAATATGTAATAATTGCACTTTCTGCATGTCAAGTGTAATACAGAACTAACGCTCTGTAAATTGACGACCATTAACCTACTTTGAGGAAAATCAGGAAGTGGCTTAGTTCAGGAGGAACCTCCCATCTTGTGGATTTTCAAAGATTTATTACAGTTCGTAAAGCTCCACTTCTTTCACATTTTAGAAAATGTATTTTTCACAAAGAATGTAGGAAAATCTGTCCTTTTTATATGCATTATGTCCTTATTCTTAAACCACCACTTTAATTTTGTTCCTTAAAGCAGCTAATCCAAATAATGTGACACATTTTACTACTTTTTATCTTAAATCCTCTGTTGGATTTAGAGGAGTGACACGGTCAGGTGATTACAATAATGTTCCTCGGCTGTCTCGAAAAAGAGAGATAACAAAACTGTAGACAATGGGTGTGCCTCCAAAATGATTGACCTGTAAATATTAATATCTATGGCTTTGTTGTGTCATTGTCTGACACTTGATCTGTCCTGACATTATGACAATGGATGTCAGTAGTGAATCACCAACCTGTCTCTGTGTGAAAAGAGAAAAATATGAGCTAGAAAAATCAACGGCATTTAAGTTTTAGGTTTCAGATAATTTATTAGATGTTTAATGACAACATACGTCTGAAAGAGCAGATTCTATTGTATAATTTGATATATGACATTAACTTAACGTTCACAAAAATTATATAAACCAAAAATGGAATAGCTGACCTGATGGGGAGGGTGTTGTTGTTGTTTTTTAATTTAGCCTGTTTTTTATTTATTCTTCAGAAGTTAGCTGTTCTAAATTTAAAATGTTTCCTTTTTTTAACTTTTTGGATTAAAAAGCTTATAATGAAATGGGCTGGAGTTGGGGGAAGACTGCAGGCCTGGTATTACAATTATTTTAACATGACATGATTAAAAAAAAAAAAGTACATTTATTTAAAAAATATATTAATATAAAAAAACGTAATGTCCTGTACAGTTTATTGCCTTGAGATGCCTCTCAGATGACCCTTCATCACTGGGCTTCCTGATGAAATGATATTTAACATTTAATATTTACAATTTGCCTAAAGGCAATGTGTATAGGCAAATGAGAATACATTTTGACCCATATTTGGGGTACTAAATAAGAATCCCTTTTTTAAAGTTCACCCAAAAATGACACATCATCTCAAACTTATATGACTTTATTTCTTTTTTGGAATGTAAACAATTATTTTTTTGAGGAATGTATAATGAGGGTCCATACAATGGATATCAATACCATTAGAGTTTTTATCAATGTTTTGAATTTGATTTTGTTTTTACATGTTCCATTCCATAACATTGTGTGGGTTTCCATTATTATTATTATTATTTAAATGTCTAGTACAAATGTTTTAGTAGCTAGTTAGCCTAACTAACTAACCCTGGGAAGTAATGTAACCAGAACTGTTTGGTAATCATCATAGTTCAAAATATTTGAATTTACATTTACATTTATTAATTTAGCAGACGCTTTTATCCAAAGCGACTTACAGATGAAGACAGTGGAAGCAATCAAAAACTACAAAAAGAGCAATGAAATAAGTGCTATAACAAGTCTCAGTTAGGTTGACACAGTACACGTAGCATGGGATTTTAACTAATATAATAAATAAAAAGAAAACAGATAGAATAAAAAATAAAAGAATAGAGCAAGCTAGTTAGAGATCTTTACACATACACACACACACACATACACAATTGCATAATAAAGGAAAGGTAGGTAGATTTTTTAAAGAATAGAATTAGAATAGTGAGTGTTAAAGTAAGAGGGTCAAATAAAGATGGAAGAGATGTGTTTTAAGCCGATTCTTGAAGATGGCTAAGGACTCGACTGCTCGGATTGAGTTGGGGAGGTCATTCCACCAGAAGGGAACAATTAATTTAAAAGTCCGTAAAAGTCACTTTGTGCTTCTTTGGGATGGCACAATCAAGCAACGTTCACTTGCAGAACGCAAGCTTCTAGAGGGCACTTTTTTCACAATTTGTGTTAAAATATAGCTTTGGAAAACCATAGGGGTGAGTAAAAGATGACAGGTTTTTTTTATTATTTTTTTTATTGATACTTTCCTGAAATAACGGAACTCATCATATTGAAAAATAATACAAAAACTAACTAATTCATGAGTCATAATGATGAAAAAAAAACACTTTAGCTCTGTGGCCTCAGTTGGACCTACGTGTGGGTCAAATATTGCATCATCATAATTATGTTAAAAAATCTATAAGTGGTGGAGCATAAAAATAGATATATATGGTATCTTTTAAAAGCTCAGAACCTCAGCTTTCATTAAAACCCAATCACTTTTGCATTTTTGTTATATGAGAAAAGATTTTAAGGTCTGAATTTGATATCAAAGTTTTTCTTCAAAATGACACTATTGTCACGTATCTGTGAGCATGCATGGTCAAACGACACAGTAATAGGTCTCAGATCTGCAAATCAAAACATGCAATTCAGCCAAAAACTTTTATTACTCTTAGTTTGGATTATATGCGTTTATAATAACATTGTTAATATATACAATATTATATATGCAATATTCCATCACTGTGTTGAAATTCAGTTTTTTGGGGGGAAATTGAGACCATTTTTATCATTTTTCTCCAGTGTATGTGGGTAGGGCGCTCTTTTAAAAACTACGCGATGTTTGAAAGCAATTACATCTTGATAATGAGACTGAGCTGACGTTTTCATATCAGAGGGTCTATTTTCATCCAGCGTCGCAGTGGCGGCGGTGAGTCGTCTGCGCGGAGGGATATAGCGCGGGACTACACCCAGCGCTGTCTGAGTCGGTCGGCTTTCTTTCCTGCCCGAGCTGAGATTTCACACGAGCCAGACAGCACAGGAGACGCCAAAACCCTCCATCCGCGAAACTTTTAGCACTTGTAGCGTTATATCCACTCCAGTGGGTGCAGTTCGTCCTATACATCCTTTCAAATCACAGAAAAAATGTCTTGGCAAAGCTACGTGGATAATCTGATGGCGGATGGCAGCTGCCAGGATGCCGCCATTGTTGGCTACACGGACGCCAAATACGTTTGGGCATCGTCAGAGGGTGGTACTTTTAGCGGTATAACGGTAAGATTATGCTAGATTAGCACCCGTTGTGTGGTTAACGCTTCGTTTTCATTGAATTCGGGGTGTGATTTGTGTTGTAGGGCGAGCGGAGGGATTCGGGTGTTAGCAAGCTAGTCATCTTTAGCACGCGTGCACGGGGAGCCGGTCTCGTGCCCAGCGCGAGCAAACCGATTAAGCGTTTATCTCAATAAAATCAACACTAGTTATTGTGTTTATAATTAAAAAAGCTGCAACGGTACAACCAAACCTCACTGTAACTCCTACAAAAAAAGCGAGAGGTCGGAGTGAACTGAAGTGTTTCTCCTGAATGGATCGAGGCCCGGATGAAAGCACAGGGCTGTGGCCACGGCCTCTACACTTCATTACTCATATCACAATAAAACACATTATGATTATCTAATGACCCTAGTTAACGTGCAACCGCTGTATAGCCGAGTCCACGCAGCAAGTTCACTTTAGATTTCGACGACTTTCATTGGATGCAAACCGGTCTGACTTTGATTAAATCACACATTTTCTCTTGCATTATTCAGCAATATCGATTCCCACCATATCTAGCGCGGGGTGCATTGTGTTTATGTCATAAGTCCTTCAGATGCACAGATCTCCTCGCTAGATCGTTGATACTTCCAGAGATCTTTCTCGGTCTGATCAGTTTTTAGATGAACTGCACGCTTAGGACGTGAGAGGAGGAAGTTCAGTCCTGTGCTTCAAGTTTTCCCGACAGGAACACAAAGATGGCGCTCACTGTTAGTGTTAGAGCACCTCCAGCCTGAACTGTGCTGTTATCATTGAGCTGTAAAAAAAATACCCCCCCCCCAAAAAAAGGTAGCTCAACCTAAATTGCTATTTTGAATGGGTTAGATTGCTTGCACTCATGGCATGCTGATGCATGCAAATAATCAATTCAGGTTTTCTACAAAAGTATCTACAGCTTGTGTGACCTGCATGATACTAAACCTTACTTAAAGGGTTAGTTCACCCTAAAATGAAAATTATCATTTGTCGTTCCAAACCCGTAAGACCTCTGTTTATCTTCTGAACACATTTTAAGATATTTTAGATTTAGTCTGAGAGCTCTCAGTCCCTCCATTGAAGCTGTGTGTACGGTATACTGTCCATGTCCAGAAAGGTAAGAAAAACATAATCAAAGTAGTCCATGTGACATCAGAGGGTCAGTTAGAATTTGTTGAATCATCGAAAATGCATTTTGGTCCAAAAAGTACAACTTTATTCAGCATTGTCTTCTCTTCCGGGTCTGTTGTGAGTGTGACCGTTGATGTACGATGCTGCTGACGTGTTTTCTGGTGCGCCCAATAACAAAGATAACACATCAGCAGCGCCACTGCAGTGTTGTGAACACGATCACAACAGACCCGGAAGAGAAGACAATCTTACGGGTTTGGAACGACATGAGATAATGACATGAGTCATTAATTACATGATTTTCATTTTTGGGTGAACTAACCCTTTAATGATCTGACTATTCAAACAAGTGTCTTTTTTTTCAATGCTTAATTTTTCAGCCTGATGAAATCGATATCATTGTTGGCAAAGACCGAGAGGGCTTCTTCACCAGTGGGCTGACTCTAGGGAAAAAGAAGTGCTCTGTGATCAGAGACAGCCTTCCGTTGGAAGGGGACTGGACGATGGACATCAGGACAAAGAGTCACAATGGAGAGCCGACATACAATGTTTCCATAGGCAGAGCTGGCAAAGGTAAACTATACGAGTGATGTGTTTATTTTAGCACACAAATAAGCATTTGATCAGTTATCTATGTCTGCTCAGAACAGGTATTAGTATAGATTAGCCTGGGAAATGTCTAATTCCTTACGATTTTTCATAACTAATTTAAGAAAATGAGCCTTAGTGCTGAGACGTGCCCACTCATACAGTCTGCCTTTGTGGTCCTCTTTTTGAATATAAGGAAGGTATAGTTTTAAGCCAGTGTAATCTTCTGTCCCCCACTCATCCTTTCTGAAAAACACCCAAGCGCTGGATTTCAGCGCTGTGCATGTACAAGCTTTTCTTGATCTAACAGGTTTCTTAAACCGCGTGTGAGATTTTCCTTCTCCCTATCACTGTTTAATGAATCCGACCCTGAGCTATCAATCTTCTGGTTGTGCGGTAAACACCCCTCCACACCCTATTATCTAAGTTTGATAAATCATCAGGGCGCTAGTCAAGTGGACACTGATTATTTGATATACAATCCCTTTTGGTTTTAGAGATCTGACTGAATAAACAAAGATGGGTTGCTTGTATTACACCCAGCGTGTTTAACACGCGTTCAGTACACAACACCGCATCAGTGTGTTCCTACGAAAGCTAAATAATTCTAAGAGATTTAGGGTGTGTGTGTGTGTGGGGCAGTCGAAGGTCCTTAGGAATGTGGCAGCGTCAAATTCCTCTTCCTATTTCCTCTTTCCTGTACACTAAAATATCTCTACAAAGCTCAAGCGGCCAACTTCAGACTTTACTTGTCAAAATCTCTGATTAACTTTCCTCTACTTGGTTGCTTTTAATGGTGAAGCGCATGTGCATGCAAACACTTCTGATTGCAATTGTGATTCTCTTACTCCTCTGTTTCATGATTGTTCCCTTTTTTCCCCCTAACCACGGCACTTCTCAACTTTCCCCTTCTCTATTTCTTCTCTTTCAGTCTTGGTTCTTGTAATGGGCAAAGAAGGGGTCCATGGAGGCGGATTGAATAAGAAGGCATACTCAATGGCAAAATACTTGAGGGATTCAGGGTTCTAATGTAATTAAGCTTGTTTAGTTTCACTTGAGGGACAGAAAGAAGAAAGAAGTTTGCTGTTAAGCTTTCTCCTTCAAGCAGTTAATGTCTTGGAAAAATTTAATAGCAATCAAGGAAAGAATGGTGATAATATCCTATAATGTCCCCGTGTCATCGGGGGGAAAGACTTTTTTTTTTTTTTTTTTTTTTTTTTTCAGTTTTGTTCATTTGTCATCTTTTTTCTTTCCTTATGTACTCCAGTGTTGGTTATAGTCATGGGAAAGGAAGGTACCCACGGAGGATCGCTCAACAAGAAAGCATTTAGCATGGCTGAGTACCTGAGGAAAGTAGGATACTAAAGCAGCCCCTTCCCATCCATCCACACAGCAGCTCACTTTAATACACCGCTCCACACTTCCCACCCACTCACCCTCATCCTCGCCCCCTTTTTGTCAACTTGACAGCACTACCAGAAAAGTTAGTAGATGCATCCATCATTGTCTTTCTCCAAATCTATCTGTCCATTTTTTTTAATGAAGTTCTCCTTTTGTTTAATGCTCCATGTCCTTTAGTTGATCTTTTGTGTGCCACACTAAATCAAGCATGTTGGTTTTATGAAGGTTCAATCACAAACACTACTGTACATACCATAGGTGTAAAAATGAAGGTTTTTAAAAAAGAATTGGACGACCCAAATTGTGTAAATTCACAAGTTAAGGCACTACATTGTCCATTTTTTTTTCTTAGGCACTGCTAATGAACCAGCTTAGATAGATTGACGCCTCTCGAGTGCTTTGAGCCCTTGCTGAGCTCTCATGGTCTTCCTTGTATACAGCATGTCCAGGATGGAACAAGTGCATGCATATCTTTTAGATCAATATCACATTTTCCAGTAGCTAACCACACCACCTTGTCTCAGCTTTGAGAATGAAGTTAACCAGTCACGTAACACTTTTCTTTTTTCTTATTGTTATTGTTTTTCTATTCTTTTCTTGGTTTGATCCTGAATTCATTTAGTAAGCACATCTTCCCCTGCCCTTGTGAACTGCACCACTTTTGCCCCAGCTACTATTACATGCCCTCGACCTTCTTTAGTTTGAAAACCTTAAATCAAATGCTTTTGCTGTTGTATTTGGATGTGGTCTTGTAAGTCATTGGTCTAATGTTGGAATATGTTGAGTGTGGTGGCAGATCAGCATTTACAAGGTTTGGGTTAAGTTGTTTCTCAAGAGCCTTTGCATCCCGGACTCTGTATGGACATTCCATCACTACAATAGCTCGGCCACTTATAATTTTTGTTTGCCAGCTCCTGTAAAATGTATTTCTTCTTGTCCTTTTTTTTTTTTTTTAAGACAAAGTGCTGCCATCCCAATGTACCTCTGGTTCTGTCCATTTCACTTTGGGTTCTCTAATAGGACCAATTTTTTTGTTGCATCCAATGGGATTAACAGAATTGCTCCAAACTATTGTGAAGGATGACTGCTAGCTTCATCTGTTGCCGACTTTATAACACTAAATTTTCCACACTTCAGATACACAATGTAACACCAAGCTCATTTGTATTAAACACTATTACTGGCTTAACAGTTTGAAATTAAAAATCAAATGTATATCTACCTGAAAATTCCTCTCATGAATGTCTTGAATAGATGAAATGGCAGTCTTATTGTTAACGTGTCACCTTAAACATTTTTGACTTTTAATCCGTTATTTTCAAGAATGAAACCATTTGGAAGTCATTGCCTTGTAAACTACTTAATTGCGATGTATCAAACTGTCATAGCACGGTACAAATGCTTCATTAAATAGACAAAAAAAAAAAAAAAAAAAGATGCTGAAGTAAACTGTGTACACTAACTTTTTTTTTCTGGGATATGGTGGTATTAGTTGGAAAAAGATCACTAGTTGAAGTCAGTTGTATTGTGGAAACTTGTTAAATAAAGCTGTGTATCCTGTGCCATAATGTAGATCTGATCTGTTGCTACTGTGAGATGGATTTTAACTGCTGCCCTTGAGAGGAGTCGATTCTTCAGTGGCACCTTTGGGCTATTTGGCATCAGTTCAACCTCCAGGGCATGTGGAAAAAATGTACAGATTAAAGAAAAGATAAAATTGTCTAATTCTCTCCCTTCTTACATTAGACCAGCTGATATTCAACTCAATTAAAGTGCAAGGAAAGAAAAAAAATGCCATGATTTAACCACCTTGTTTACAGACGGATCAAATAAACCTATTCCAACCAGAAAACTGATTTTGTTCACTTGTCTGACTTCAAGCGTCTACACATCAGTTTGTAGAAAATTAAGTTTAGATTACAAGTTTATATTAATTATTGTCATTGACGTGTGAGACTGAAGGGGTCGCTATAATCACACAACCTCAGATGACTCGGTTTAATCCTATTGCCGGTAAAATTAGCCTATCTGATGTAAAGAGTTTGTTTTATACGCCACAACATATAATTTGACACTTGAGGATGTCATTTAGTTTTGAAACCAGCAAACGTAGGCATACATACATAATATGAGCTATACTTACTTGCACGCACAGTACTGTAAAAGACATTGTTTCTGAAGTTGTGTGTTGTATCAAAAAGTGCAATATTGTGAAATATTACAATTTAAAATAACCATTTTCGATTTGAATAGATTTTAAACTGGAATGTATTCCTGTGCAAAGCTGTATTTTCAGCATCGTTACTCCAGTTTTTAGTGTCACGTGATCTTTCAGAAATCATTCTAATAAGATCTCCAGAGATCTGTGCACGCCCCTGCTTTTGATCAAATTAATGCATCCTTGAAGGATAAAAGTACTGGGGGGAAGGAAAAGAAAATTCTTACTGACTCTAAACTTTTGAACAGTAGTGTATAATGTTACAAAATCTTTCTAAAAAATAACAATTTGTGAAAAAAAAGAAAGAAAGAAAAAACTGTTTTTGAAAAAAAATTCTTACTGTCCAAAACTTGACCAGTAACGTTAGTTAAGTCACACACACACAAATAGGTGGATAAGCTCACATACTCATGCACAACCCTTCTTTCCCCTCACTAGGCTTTTTAACAGGTGTCTCTGATTTGCCAAACGTGCCCTAATTGTAGACGTAAGATCTTGTATATTTCAGCTGCTCGAGCTGACCCCGGGTTTCGCGACACTACAGTGGTGTGGTGCGTGTGCAAAACGGCCTTGTCGAATGGCGTTTAAAGCGAAACCAATCCTGACGTGTTGTATATTCATTCGGCTTAGCTTTATTACAGTTAGTGGTTTTGCGGTATTTCATGAGGGAAAACGGTTTGATTCAGCGGGATATTTTAATAAGAATGCACGAACAATAGAGTCATTTGATCGAGGGGACCAGAAGCCGAAATCTGCAGCACAGGTTGGGCGTCTTCTCATTTGGCAAGACCAATCTTCAAAATCACATGGTGGTGGTAGTGTCCGGTTTTCTTCGGACTTCAGTTCTAACAATCAACCCGATGAGAACACAAACCAATCGGAGGATTCAGGTAAAAATGTCCCTGTGATTTGCTTAATTAATTTGTATTTATTTAAGTCACTAAATTATAGAATAAAAAATGTTAGCCTGAATGCACTGCAAGTATCTTTGGATAAAGGGTCTACTAAATGCATGCATTTAAATTGAATTTAAAATGTTCAAATATTAGGTCGTTTCTGAATGAATAGATGGATACTTGCAGCAGTTGCTCAAGATGTCTTTGATCCTTGCAAAGAGATTGTTTTTAATAGCATGTTAACTATTCCAATTTGGAGTTGTCTTTCTGTTCACCTTTTCTGCATCTTCTTTCAATAGGCTGGATGAAGCTGCAACATCTTGGGGAACAGGTTTATGGTCTAAACACCCTGTATACTCCATCAGTGGAAAGGCTACTTGGAATGAAACCCAAGGTGGATTGTGTTGGAGATTTGATGAAATTGACAGTTCATGGACGAGAGGCTCCTTTTGGGTCCAACTTTCTTATTGATCGAGGTTTGCTTCTCCATTGACCTGATTAAAAAAAAAAACAGTACTTTATTTTCATTAAAATATATATATATATATATTTTTGTTCTTCTTTAGGAAGCATCCCACCGCTTCCATTGGTGCATTTGCCCTCGGAATGTGGTCATATTTTTTTGAGAACATGGAGAGACTTTGTTTTCACTATACCATATAATGGATGTTACGTATCACAAGAGGTTTGTTTATATTTTGATGTAAATTTGAGTATAGCATGTATGATCTCTTCTAACTTCCCTCCTTTGTTTTCAGAGAGACACTTTTGTTCTTCCTTTACTTTGGTGGGGATTGCCTGTGAAAATGTCTTGTTCCTCCCTGACCTCGACAGAAAGTGAGCCAATGGTCTCCTGCTACAGTAATGGTATGATTGTGAGGCTGAATAGTAGAGGAGTTTCTGAAAACCTGAAGATCAAAGGTAAAACAAAGGTCCATGCTTGTTTACATAGGTTAATGTGAGCTTTACAGGTATAAATTTAGTTAATTCTGCTTAAACCTAGGAATGAATGAATGGCAGCCTCTTCTGAAAGTGTCTGCTAGATGTGGATACAGCCTGGTGTCACATCCAGAAGGTGTGGTCATCCATGCCCCATATATGCCATGCATGGAGCCAAAGGTATTAAACATGATCTACATTTTTACCTGAATTTCATTCAGTCACTCATAATGGAATACACTAACCTTTTGCCTTACTTTACAGGATGGGATGTTCACTTTCAGCATGGCAACAGAGAGTGAGTTTAATCTGTCCTGCCCAGCACTGTCACAAAGTCTTCCTATAAGTGCACCTGATCTTGCACATGAAAATGAACTAATTTCTGTACCTCATGCTCTGACTTCAACAACACTCCCTCCCACCACAATTTCTACAACTACTAAAATTACTCCACCAAAATGGGCACCAACAACAAGTTCAACAACTTCCACAAGTTCAGTTCAGAAGTTGGCTTCTCCTCCCTTCCCTCATTACATCCCTGGCCAACCTGTTCCTCCTAGTTACCCTTTCCTCCTTTTTCCTCCAAACATACCACCAAAGATTCTACCTCCAGGTCCCAAAATTGTGGGTCCTCCAACTGCTATTACCAAAAGGCCACAAGCACAGGTTTATACAAAACGTCCTCAAACTTGGTACCCTTGGTACCCTAAGCCCAGCTTGGGACTTACCCGTGATACCAGTCATCAAAGTGCAGCTGGGTCACATTATCCAAGAAAACCTTTGATGGTCCCAATCACTCCCCTACTAAAACCAACAGGTAATCCTCAAGATCAGTTGACTTTCACCACAAGCATGGTCCCTCCTTTGCAGTGGGTGCCTTTGTATCCTCCCAGCAATATGATACATCCTTTATATCCTGGAAAACCTGAATTTGTGTCTACCTCCTCAGCAGTCTTTCCTCAAGTCCCCTACCGGTCTCATCACTCCCAAATCATACAAAGACCCTCTGAACCACATTCTCCACCAAAACCAGAGTCTAAAACACCTATACCTGCCCCTACAAGAAAAACAGGACCACAGCTCCTCCAATCTCTGTGGTACAAACCCTTCCCACCACATCGTTTCGAAATGCCACCTGTTCCTACAAAAGTTCTACATAGTAAAACCATTTCGACCTATGGGGCTGTTACTTCCAGTGCAACAACGTATTCAGAAGAGCCTGAACAAGCTTTAAAACCAAAAGCTTTTGTGCTTCCATACAAATCGGATGTTAAGTGTCCTCCTATGAACTTTCAATTAGCTTTAAGCCCAAGCACTGATTCTACCCCTTCACTCCCCAAACTTCAAGTTGTTCACACCCATACCCCAATAAAGGCTCCATCAACTCTAATTAGTTCATCCCATGCATGTTCTTTTCACTGCCAAACTTCCTGTTCCGGACCCCCTTCAATTGTCTACCACCACCACAACCATCACCATTTTGGTCATCCTTTTCAAATGTCTAAACTTGACATTTCAAGTGTGACCAAAATCAAAGGCCAGATGTTGTCATCTCCTTTTGAATCTCCTGGTTCAAATCTTCTTTCCCTTATTCAGGCTATGGGTTATAATCATGGCCAACTTTCCTCTCAACATACAGCTGTACCACCAGCTTCAGATTATACAGCAATGCAATATTTGGTGGAGAATCCCCTCTTTAAGGATACCGATGCCCCTGTTACTTCACAGTATTTGACCGAGCCAACCATGTCGCCCTACATTTTTAGGAAGTTGGAATCCACTGCTCCTCCTCCACAGTCTACAATGAAACCTGCGAATGTTGCTCCCGTTATACATCCTTTGGGACCTTCTAAGCTGCATTCTAGACTCTTACAAAACAGACCAGTTGCTGAACCTCTTGATTATTCAGACCGAAGCCCAGACCCAGCAGTGAACCAGCCTGAGATAAAGCGGTATTTCTCCCCGTGGGGCCATGACACGCAGCCAATGTTAGTTGCTCCAAATAATGTTCCCTCTTTTGAGGAAATGGTCCAACATGACATTTCTTCAAAACCTACAATGCCTCCAACCAATGGCAAAAATGTGTTTATGAATTACTGGTATCAAGCTTATAATTCGAATGCCAAGCCCTCCATGTCTAATTTTCCCACAAAAAACTCTTTTACCCAGATGCTATTGCCTCCGCTATCCAATAATCAAATCAAATCGTCAAATTGGTCTCCTCAACCAGAGCAAAGTCATGGTAAGACCCCTCCACTACAACAGATTTTTCAGCCCTTGATGCAGTTTCACAACTCTGTGCCAGTAATCAGCCCTGAGCTGCATTTCCCTCCAAATGGAGAATCCATCCAAATTCCAGCAGTTAGGAGGCCAAGATTATTTGAGACTCACTGGGTTCCTGCTGTTCAATCTAAAAAGGATTCGGAGATAGCTGGAAATGGTGCTAACTTGCAATAAAAGAGTTTAAGTGGAAAAACTGTTATTGGATTTTCTTTTTGGTTGTCACACTGTTTTAAATTGGTGTTATTCATCAGGCATATGAAATGTGTACAAGAGGTTGAGGATGGTTTGAATGTTTATATCAGCGTTCCTGTAGAGCCACTTTCCAGCAGAGTTAGAGTTGACTTTCCAGCAAACCAGATAGCAATGGTCTGTGTATTCGGGGTTATCTCTACCAGAAACCCTAGGTCACTTTCTTAGAGGAGAAAGTTACTAAAAAAAAAATGTATGTGCCCATACCTCAGTTTGCCTTCAATCTGACAATGTTTTTATTGTAAAATGACAGTTCAGCAGAGTTAATACATTTTGAATGGGCTCCGTATTAGAATGGGAACATTACCTATGATGCACAAAATTGCATTAGAAAAACACCATTTATAAAAAAATACAAAAAAATCTGTGTCTCACTTATGAATGTTGTATAGGCCCATTTAAAATATACAGTGTCCATGAACAGACTTTTTCCTCGAAGCCATTTCTGTGAAGAGTGTGATAAAGATATGACTCCCATCCTGTGACAGAATGACATCAATAAGTGATCATTCCTAATGGGAGATGATCGGTGAGATCTTACGATGAAAATCCGCACAAACCTTTTTTTGTTATTGAACATTTCAAACTATTTTCATAATTTGAAAGGTGAAAATGCTGCTTATTATAAAATGTCCTAAACACAGATTCATTAACAGTTACATTTTATTACACTACCACAGTAACAGGCACAGCCTTTATTGATTAACAAAAAGGGCAGTTTTGTTTATACTAGTGACCTACTGCACTTACTAGTTTGGTGGCTACCTCAGAACAAGATTAGTTAATGTCATCCGTATATGGTCATGAAATTTTACCAGGTCAGAAATGTTTATTTTTTCCTGGACAAATGGGAGCGAGGAAAACCGGCTTTAAAAGAACAGGTGTTTTTTCTGACGGTGCTGCATCTACTGCTGGCCCTTCTGTTGCAGGGACCTCCCTCTTTACAACAGCAGCTAGCTTTGGCACCACCTCAACTGATTCGGCTGATTCAGAGGATTCTGCCGAGAGCAGGCCGCTGGCCGAGGGGTCATGGATTGCTGTCAGCTTGTGATGTTTGAGGCTGTGGATGGAAGGGTTGTGCTGAGGTCCAAAGGTGTGTGCATGCAGAAGTTTTTGGACTTGCACTGTGGCGTTGCTTGCTGGATCCACAGCTTGGGTCTGTCATGAATAAAATAATAATAAAATTGTATAGTGTGAGTAACTTTAGCTTAACCTGAGTTTAAGGTTTCAAGGTGATGGATGTAATTTATATGCCAATATTGGTACCAAATGGAAATTTGGTCTATTTGGTGGATGAACTGCGCCAGTCATGTAATGTAAAAATAATAGAAAAAATACAACAAACTTAACACTGCAGGTTGTGTCTCTGATTTAATATAAATCCAATTACTGATTAAAAGCAGGCATTGCATTCTCAACATGAACAGATTTTACATTGTAAGTGCACATTGTGTTAATGTGAAATAATAAAGAGATATTTACTGGGCCAAAGATTTTGCAGTCAACATCATTCAGTTTGGCAGAACCTTCAGCTAGACAGAGGCCATGGATCTAAAAATAGTCACAGATATGGATTAGACATCAACATGTAAGACGGTTCAACCCATTTTGCTTCTGTAATCTGATGTTATTTCTAAACAAAAGAGGATATTAAAAAATGTAGGACGAGACTTGATTTTATGTGTGGGATTTGATCATAAAAAGCAGCCATGCAGAATGGGACGGGTGGGGTTTAAAAATGAAGAGGGCCTGGTGAAATCATCTGAAAAGTAAAGTCACCTCAAAGGTTTAGCAACAATGTCCTATGCACAATAAACCAGGAAAGTGTTTTCAGAAATTAAAAAGAGGCATTTGCTTTTAATGTTGACTTTGACACACAAAGCCAAAGTTTTTCTCTCTCAAAGATTTTTCAATTTTCTTACAGCAACATTGTGATTCTGAGGAATGCATATATCATCATCTTGACTTGTGCAGTTTGTCCCAATAATGGCATATTCTGCAAAGTACCGGGGTCCACCACTGGCAATCTGTGGAAAAAAAAATCAGAAAACAGCACCACATGTCTATTGGGAGCTTTATCGTCTGAAGATAATTTTTAGTACTTCATGTTCATTACCTGGGATGTTATGCGTCCAATTTCAAGGAGTGCAAACTTTGTGTTTAGAGTATTATTTTTATTGAAATAATCTAAAGAGGATGCAATGAGTTGGAGGCCATCGGTGTCATTTAAACGAACGAGTTGAGGGCAGCCTAAGCATTCATTTGATTCTAGACACAACAACAAAAAACATCTCCTCTCTGTGATCAGATCACAAGTGCATTTGTTTTACAGTGCTCTTTTGTCCTCTTACCCGTCTCAGTTTTACACTTGAATGCCACAACAGACAGACCTTGAGTTGTATTTGCAAGTACAAAATCACAATCTGCCTCAACTGCCTAGAAGAGAGCCAAAAAGATACTTGATTCATTGCAATATAACATTTCTAAAAGTACACATAAATAAAGTTGGCTCTCACCGTATTAACTTTTTGTCTGACTGGACAAAGGCTCACTGGCGTTGGATCCAAGACATGACACGTAGTTTCCAGAAAATCCAACTCCAGATGATACGTATCCGCTTGAAGTGGCTTCAGAAAGACATCTGAATCTTAAAAGCCCCATTTATACCAGTGATAAAATGTGCTAAGTGATGATTTTGATGTAAAAGAAACCTTTTTGAATTGTAGTGTAGCTATAAAACCATTAGTTTATAGAGAAAGTGTGCATGTGTAGCTGGATGTTATGGTTCGTCCATTCCAGTGGACAAAATTATCATGCAATATCATATCTAATTTTTTTAAGCCAATGTTACCAACTTGTATACACCATTACACAAGCATTATTCATGATTATCCATTATCTTACCATGGAGACGATCTTGATTTCCTCAATTTGATTGAGGGCATATTTGTAACCGTGTGTGTGTTGAGCATTGAGGAAATCCTGTGCCACCAGAGCAGCTGCTTCAGCCTCCGGGGAATCGCAGGGAGGGAAGCTAACGCTGGGCATCACCCCCTGCGCCCGTGACCCCATTACCAGGAGCCCGACAACAGTGAGCGTAGCACAGAGCTGCATGCTGAACAGTAATAACCCAAAATCCTGAAGCGAATATGTGGACAGAAGGTAACCGGGTTTGCTGTATATATATGACGTACTTTAGTCTTGACCACATGGCCAATGTAAAGACATTGTGGCTTCTGTTACGTAAATGACTCCAATGAACCAACTTTGGGTGCCAAAGTAAACGAGAAGCAGGGGAAGCAGGGGTGCTTTTAAACTTTGACCACGTCCTTGATGATAAAACTAACATGAATGGAGCCTGAATGAAAACATCCCGCTTCCCCTCCAGTCAGGTTTTTTGAACGAGTTCACAATAAGAAATAATGCATTTTCAACTAATATAATCAGAAAAGTAAAAGCCTTTGATTTGACTAACGTTTTTGTAAAAGTTTGTCAGATTTCAACACTTACTTTTATACTTCTAAATA
Organism: Carassius auratus; assembly: GCF_003368295.1. NCBI lineage: Eukaryota > Metazoa > Chordata > Actinopteri > Cypriniformes > Cyprinidae > Carassius > Carassius auratus. Next base: position 27,688,544 of record NC_039244.1, read on the forward strand.
AAAGATTTTGCTGTTTCTGGTGCTTATCAATACCCAGCAATACAAAGCAAACATAACATCATGCAAACTTGTTTTTCTGAAGTGACTCTATTTGCCTGACTATTGCGGAAATCCAGTTCGACTACTGCACAGTGGTCTAAAAGTCCAGGATTAAATATTGAATCCAGAAAAAAAGAAAAGAAAAAAGCATTTAATCATGTGCAAATCCATGCTTTCCTTATCATCAGAATATGACAGCATTTCATAACATTGGGCTTTATACATATTATGATTAACCGCATTTGTTCTAGTGTTGTGCATGTGTTATGAGAACATTTTCAAAAAAAGATATTTATGAGGAAAAAGAAGGCACATGTAAAGCCTTTCACTGTCAGATGCTACAATGTGTACAGATCTGAGTTTTTTATTTTTATATTATTGTTCTAAAATGTTTCATTTTCTCCAAATTATTATTCAGAATATGCTGTTTAAAGTGCTCAACTAGCAGACAACAAATCACATATTGGTATTCTCAATTAATGTTTCTTAACTACATTTTGTCCAAGGATTGCGACTTCCCATAATGACCTTTCATAATATTTTGCATCCTTCAGCCCACATGCTTCTGGTCCTAGTCATCATTGGCTGCGTTCCACTCAACCTCTGGGTCATCATCTAAACGCAAGATCAGGTATGATAACAGCTGGAAGATGTTCTGCCACAGGAGCAGGAACACATAGACGTAGAAGTCACTGACGTCGATCTGACAGTGGTCACCTGCAAAGCTCATCTCGCACACACACTGGAACCTGTTGATCAGGTTGCGGCAGAAGCCTCCATTAAGGCAGGGGTCAGATGCACATTCATCCAGCTCCAGCTCGCACCTGTCGAAGAAAATCAGTCATTCAGATGGAAAGAAGACCATCTCATGACACATTCCAAAAAGTAGGCAGAAAAACTAGATTACATTTTCTGAAAAAATGTTGTAGCTCTCTCCTTCTTTACTCGTCCATGGGATTTGTTTTCTCCTTCTGAGAAGCCTGATTGCTAATAGCACACGTCTCTTTGTTAAGCTGCATTGTAACGTGTCATTCATGTCTATGTACAAATAGTGCAGGACTTGTTCTGTGTTTATTCAAGTATTATCAATAATAATAGCTTTACTATAGCTAATGTTTCCTGGCTTAGAAAGAACCACTAAGATCATTCAGGCCAAATTTTGAATGCACCCATTCAGAATGAGACATTAGATAGTCCTTAAAGTGAAATGGACTATTACAGTCAACATGTGTGTGCTAGGTATTTTTATGCTATTCATATATATATATATATATATATATATATATATATATATATATATATATATATATATATATATATATATATATATATATATATATTAGGGATGCACGATAATATCGGCACAACATCGGTATCGGCCGATAAAAGCTTAAAATGACCATTATCGGTATCGGCCGATATGAATATTTCTGCCGATGAGCCAAACCGATATTCTCCAAGTGAAATAATTGACCTGTTTTTCAGATGTGAATGTCTGTCTACATTTGTAAAATAATAAATTTATGGTAGAATCAGTACAGAAGAGATACATGGATTTCTCTTCAGTAAAATTAAAGTTTAAATATATCAGTATATATTTGTAAATATATCAGTATATATTTGTATATATATCGATATCGGTATCGGCATCGGCCAAAATTATTTAGAAAATATCGGCATATCGAATATCGGCCAAAATCCAATATCGTGCATCCCTAATATATATATATTTGTATATTTATTTGTATGTGTGATCAGAAGCAACAATTAAGACAATTATAATGTTACAAAGAATTTCTATTTCAAATAAATGCTGTTCTTTTGAGCTTTCTATTCATCAGAGAATCCTGCAAAACAATCATAGCTTCTGCAAAAATATGAAGCACTACTGTTTTCAACATTGATAATCATAAATGTTTCATGAGCACCTGTTACGTTAATGAACTTTTGTTTCCTTATTTGGTCATCTTCCTTTTCTTGTTTTGGTAATTGATTATTCCCCACCTGTCTCCAGTTCCCTCATTACCTCCTGTGTATTTAAATAGCCGGTCTGTTCAGTTCTCCCTCGTCCTTGAATGCTGTCTATGTATATTTGTGATTGTTTATGCTGTGATTGTGAAGTTAATGTAATATAGTACATTGTCTGTAATCTCCTTCGTTATCCAAACTCCTCATTTGTTCCAGATCCTGCTCTAGCACTTTGTCTTGCGTTTAGCATACACCCCTCTTTTGTAACAGCACCAAATCAGCATATTAGAATTATTTCTGAATATTTGCAACCTATTCACTGTGATAAAGGTACTTACCACTGTCCAGTGAATCCAGGCAGACAGTCACAATTATTCTCTACAGAAGAGCAATTCCCACCATTGAAGCAACTGTAATTCCATCTCTCATTCCCACAGAAAGACACAGGAAGTTTAGGGTATCTAGAGAAAAATGTGATAAAAGGAGAACACTTTTTAAAGACATATTCTTGTTAATAAGTAAGATACTACAATTATATAAGCAACAAAGATTCTAATAGAGAAAAGCATATATTACAGGTTTTTATTTGCAAACAGTTTGTGAAAAGACTATAATGTCCAAATTCACAGTGTTCATAAAACAGCAGGCCAAAAGTCCCTGGATGACCGATACTGAGATACTGAAGTGCATATCTGATCATGTGTTTACTATCCCATGAGGTCACGGGACTGGAGTTGTGAGTGGCAGTGAAAGTGATGCAACTGTTGCCAAAAGTCACGACAATGACAACGTGATGAACATGGATTACAGTCATACTACACACATTCATACTTCATAGAACATTTTTATTAATTATCAGACATTGTCTTACAGTAGGGATTATTATACTTGTGGATGCAAAGGAAATTATGATCACGTGAGGGACCCTTGCTAACATGTAAATAGAGCTGTTCATTTAAATATTAATTGATAGGGTTATAAGAACAATACATTGTCCCCTAAACAGTGTTGGGGAAAGTTACTTTTAAAAGTAATGCATTACAATATTGCGCTACTCCCTAAAAAAGTAACTAATTACGTTTACTTAGTAAATTTTTATGAAAAGTTATGCATTAAGTTATTTTTGTGTTACTTTTTTGTTACTTTTTAAATATGAGCAGGATTGTTTTTAACATAGTATGTTCTATTTATAGCAAATGCAAAAAGTGTAATGAATGAACCTCAAGCTGAAGGAAAAGTAAATTCATGTCTGTACAGGAGAAGACGGTTCAACACTCTTCAGCAATAAAAAACTAAAGTTTATCTAAAGTCATTTTTGCTTATTAGTATGGATGAACTGGATCATCGAAGGTCAGCAGAAAAGACATTAGTTAATAAAATGGGATTAGATACATTTGTGTTATTTAACATTTAATTATTGCAGGTTCGCAATCTATTCTGAGTTTGCATTTCACTGTTTTAATTCATTTTGATGAATACTAAACGAATACTTTTTTTCATGTGGGATGAATTAATGCACATTCACATTTAGTCTAGAACTGCATCATGTTCACACAGTGCACACAACCCCTCTGTACTTCCGATTACTCCCAATATGGGCACAGGAGAATTGTTAGTCAATAAATGGGAAAACAAAGTAAAGTAGTTTTGAAAAATAACTCTAAGGTGACGATGTTACAAAGTAACTACACTAATCAGCACAGAGTCAAGTTAATAAACTTACTATAGGGTTAAGGCTAAGGTAAGGGTTTGGTTTATGGTTAGTTGCTTGTAATTATACATAATTTTGCTGTTTTTACACAACTCTCTGGAATAGTTGATTCTGATTGGTGGGTCACGACCTTCTAAGGTGGTGCGACCATAGACGGCTTTAGATAAAAACGGAGCGACACAACAAATCCCCGACAGAAAACTGCTGCTGCTTTGTATTTATGACATATTGCCATTAATTTCAAATGATTTTCAACGGTCGCTTTGTCAGATCTAGTGTGGACAGACTTTAGCTGTTGGTGACAACTGTTGCATCCAGTGTTTACATGATTTAATTAATTATTTTATTGCCTTGATTATTTATGTGGTGAAATAATTTATGTGGTGTAATAATTGGTTTGACTGCACCGTTTCCCTTAAATGTCCGTCTACTTTGAAGTTGCTGCTTGCTCACAACTGCTGTCTTCACAGAAGCTTTGCGTGCATAATTCAACTCGAATCAATATTTTGCGTCTAATTATTTACTTATGTGGAAATTAGTCATGTTATAAGTGGGTTAATGTACATCCAGCCAGTTGTTATCTCAGAATAAACCCTTTCAGGCTGATACAAGACCGATCACCCTATCGGGGATCATTCTGAGATAACAACCAGCTGGATGTACATTATCTAGTCAAATCAAATATTTTACTGTTGTAAAATGGGGATGCAATCACCATGTCAGTGTTTATTCTGCAATAACTACTGGTTGGATTTCTTCTAGCCCCCAGTTTGATAATGAATATATATTTTAAGTCAGACTCACGGAAACCTGTCGATATACCATGGAAGCTCTGGAACTCTCTCCCTGAAACAGAAATGAAACATTACATTCATGCACTTCTAAGAAAGTCAGCATTTCAAGACACTGCTGAAGACTTCATCTCTCGAGTTGCATTGCAGTGGTGAGCATAGGAAACATATTCACCTGCAGAAAGGACCCGTCGTGCCTCTTGGACAGAGACATGAGTAATGTTTCAGTCCTCTTAGGCATGTTCCACCATTGCTGCACTTGTGGTGGGCACATATATCTACCTCTTTTTCACAGCGCCTGCCGGTGTAGCCTGCATCACACGAGCACTCGTATCCAGATGAGATCGCTCTGCAGGCTCCGTGAACACACGGGTTTGATGCACAATCATCTACAGTGAATTCACACCGTTGGCCATCCCAATCAGATGGGCAATGGCATTTGAAAAGGTCGAACAGATCTTCACAAACCCCTTCATTTTGGCAAGGGTCAGGCTCACAGACATTAGATCCCCAGCAGCCGAAGTAGGGAGTACCAGAAGTCCTCAGAAACTGTTCTTCCTGGGGTCTGGGCAGGTTCAGCTCCACTTCACTGTAATGTGGCAATGCAAGGCCTCCGATCTCCACCAAACCGACACAGCCAGCGAAGTTACCCTCCGAATCAGGTCCCAAGCCCCCTAAGATGATGTCTACATCTTCTCTGAGGAAATCCAGATTTTCTGAGACTGTAAATGAGATCGAGGGTTTCTCCCAGTGCTCGTCCAGAACTAATCTCCATCTGGATGACTGGAGGACTGAGCTGTCCATGCTGAAGTCTGCTTTGTGCCACTGACCATCATTCACCAGATCCAGGCTGTGGATATATACATAGGAGGTTTGTTGTTTTCCCTGCAGCTCTAAAACCATGTGTCCATCGTGGATGGAAATGGTAATGAACTGAGAATCCCGCTCAGCATGCAGTAGAGTCGCATTCTGCTCCCTGGTACGGAAATGCATTGAAATGCTGCCGAGGTATCGCTGTATTTTTCCATTGCCACGATATGTGATTATGTGGCTGTCACTGCGGAGGCTAACATTGACCAAACCTGCAAAGTGGTCAGGAAAAATGCATCAGTGCATCACATGCATACTACTTAAAAACAGAACAATAAATATATATATACATTTAATCTTTTTCGTCAAAGCTCTTCATCAGTTAACATTTATTTTATTGTTTACTTAATGTTTTTTAATTATTTAAGTTGTAGTTTAGTTAACTATAAAATCCTTTACTATTAAAGCATTTCGTTTTTTTAGTTAAAATTGAGTAATTGGGTCTCAAATTTACTTCAGTCCCTGTTTTCCAGTCCATGGGGCTAGAAAGATCTTAAAGTTACATTGTCACTTTCATGCAAACTATATGTGATGTGAAAAATCGTAAAAAACATTTAGTCTGGCATACAGGTCATATTGAGAAGTTTAGGACAAGCCCACAATGCGACGGTCTCAAGATGATTAAATGAGCTAAAACAACTAAAAATTCAGATATTTCTTATTTTCATTTACACGCCAAACAAGTATAAGAACAAGTTTGCACACTGAATATATGAGAAAACCTAAATCTTGAATTTTAGATCTGGAAAAGAACTGTCACTTAATAAAATCTTATAACTGTTACACTTCACTGCGGGAGGAACAAGGAGACAAGGAGCATGATTAACGATCTTTTAATTTCTTAAAACACAAGGGTAATCCAGCATAAGAGCAAGGACCATCACAGATATGGGTGATGTAGACCCGACAGAGGAGAGACACAAAGACAGGAATTTAAATACTAAAGATAATCACTAGACACAGGAGTGAGACTATCAACATGGGACATGGAACACAAGGAGGGAAAACACATGACAATAACTCAGTGGGCTTATTTATTGGGTTAAATAATTTGATTGAAAAAAATTCCTTATCCTTACTCCTTATTAAGCAAATAAGATAAATCAGACAAGTATTTGCACCTTTCTGTAGACCTTGGAGTTAAAAAGTTTGAGAATCATTGCAGTAGACCTCCAAACTCCAAATTCCTCTATTCGTGTTTATTCACATGAACTGTATCAGGCGATACATGTTTCAGAAAGCGTGAATAAACAGACCCTTATTGTCTTTTTACTCCCAAAGTGTATCCCCTGAACACCATATTACATTTCTTCCCTGCAACATATGGTTATGTCATTAAGGACAAGCACACATGGCGTGGCAAATCCAACAAAGGATAATCTTTCAAGGCTTTTATAAATCCCCAGAATAGCTACACATGACAATTATCAGTTATATAACTGAACTGAGGATAGGTACCATAGTATTAATACTTAGACATCATCAACCTTTTCTTTAACACTTTTAATTAGAATAATTTACATTCGACTTACATTCGAAGCCCTGAGTGTGGGCTTGACACACGGCAGAGGACGGACATGGAGACAGCTCACACCACCTGACCTCCTCACAGCGCTGTCCCGCTATATTGGGTGGGCAGCTGCACGTGAAGTCATCCCACAAGGAGTAACACACACCTCCATGCAAGCAGGGATTATTCTACAACAGATACTCACAATCAATCATTACAGTACAATCTCTCAATTTAAACACTAAAAATAAATCTACTGTCCTTCAATTTCACATAATATTATTTAGTTCTTTAGCAGTGCTTCTTAAACTGCTGTCCCCACACCCATGGAATCTGTGGTCACACTTTATTTTAGGGTCCAATTCTCACTATTAACTTACCATTAACTATGACTTTTGCCTCAATTAACTCCTTATTTGCTGCTTATTAATAGTTTATAAGGTAGTTGTTAAGTTTAGGGTATTGGGTAGGATTATGGATGTCATGCATTATATGTACTTTATAAGCACTAATAAACAGCCAATATGTTAATAATAGACATGCTAATAGCAGCTAGTTATTAGTGTGAATTGGACCCTATACTAAAGTGTTACTAAATCTGTTTCAAACAGAGAGAGGGTATGGATTACCCCTGAATTATGAAGATTGTAAATGATGAAATAATTAATACTATAAGGAACTTTATCACATATTTCTGAATTTTTGATGTTTGCAAAATGTAAAATACAGATTCATCATATTTAGGGAGTTATGTCTAAATGTATGGCTGAGGACAAGCATTTTTATTCCAGAATTCTGAACATTGTGAAATATATAATCATTCACAATATATGAAAATGTATCAGATTTACATCAGTAACATATAAACTTTTTTTTAGAAATGTTATCAAATTGGAAAAAAAGATTATAGTTCAAGTCAAGCATTATTATTCCAGAATTATTAACATTGTGAATGATGAAATAATTTTTCCAAAATATTTGAAGTATCCGAAATATTCAAACATATTAATCATATTTTGAAAGTTTTCGTAAATTGGAAAAAAAAAAATATGGTTCAAGTCAAGCGTTATTATTTGAAAATTATGAACTTTATGAATAATGTAGTCATTCATAATGTATTAATATTTATCATATTTCCAAAATATTTTAAGTTTACAATATATTCAAACTAATTTAGAAAGTTTAACAAATTGGGGGGGAAAAAAAGTATTATTCCAGAATTGTGAACACTGTAATAATTGATTTAATCATTTATAATATTTGATTATGAATCAGATCATTCATAATAGATTTGAAATATTCAAACATACAAATATTGTTGCTGATAATGTGATTGCAATGTTTAACTGAGAGAGTGTTAATTGTTTCTTTTGTGAAAACGTTTGAATATCTGATGCACTTTCATGTCAGTTGGGCATTTCTTGATCCGTGTAACATGCAAACTGACCAACATTTTACACCAGTATCATAATCATGGATCTGCAAATGCTTACAGTGCAGAAGTCGTCTCCAGTACAGCCACGCGTGACTTTCATCGAGCTCTGGAGCCGGTAGGAGCTCACCGGGACACTGATGGGGTAGAACTGCAGGCGTCTGCTGTTTATACGGAGGTCTTGGATACAGCCCTTAAAGTAGCCGCCGAAGGCTAGCGATGCACGGCGACCCGGTAAACCCCCCACATACACCGCATCTCCAGCCTGGACCAGCACACCGCGGATGGGGACGCGGCCTTGGCTCTTAGCAGACATAAACAGGGACAGGGATTCTGGCTCCACAAGCACAGTTATCAGATGAAATTGACCATCACTGACTGTTTCTGTTCCTAGAAGGCTTTCAAAGTTGTTGATTTGAACTTTGACCTTTCCATCCTCTAACCAGACACGAAGATACTGACTGGTAGTGTTGGAGAGGACCAGGAGCAAGCCCTGTGAGCGGCGCGTGCGAACGAACATGGACACGGTGTTACTGTCACCTGGACTGTCTTCTACTGAGAACATAGCGTAGCTCTCCAGATCTTCACTTCCAAACCTTGCAGTCACATACTCTGAGAAAACAGAGTGGACAGCAGCGTAAGAGAAAGGTACAATGCAGAACATACATATACATTTTATTGGTTTTTGACCAAGAAGATTGTTTCTGCGATTGATGTAGTGTTTACATGCTCAATAAGTGATATTCAAAAATTACTTTTAGAGATTATTTTTTAGCTTTTTAAACAATTTCTTATTAAATCAACAAAAATGGGTAACACTTTATAATAACTGCATGCTTTTAATCATTAGTTAAGCATTAGGAAACAGTTAATTAATCATTTATAAAGCATTAATAAACATTTATAAGCAGTTTATAAATATAGATATAAATGCTTTATACCTGATTTAAAAGCATATCTATAATGTGTTTAATAATTGTTTTTTCATTCTTTATTAATGATCAATTTATCATTTCTAAATTAAGTATAGCATTATTTACACACCAGTTATTAAGGAGTTGTCAGTGGTTCATAAGATCACTTAGAAATTGTAAGTAAATGATTAATAAATTATTTAAATGTGCATTCATACATCTTTTTATTCAGACATATAGTAATAGTTACTTATAGTGTTAATAAATGGTTTATTAACATGTATTTCTACTGTAATTCAGGGTTAATTAAGGTAGTTATAAAACATATGTAGTTGTTAGTTAACTATTTTTGTGAGCTCATCTAAAGTGAGGACTATTTATGCCTTGTAAAGCTTTTACAAATTAGATTTAAAGGCTGTTAATATTTCTATGTTCTGTATCACTGTGTTGTGTTTGTTTCCGTTTTTTGTTTAGAAGATAACTGAGCCTTTAAATATCCTTTATAAATGCTTTACAAGCCATAACTAGTCCACACTTTAGATGAGCTCACATAAATAGTTAACTGACCACTACTAAATGCTTTATAACTACCTGCATTTACTACATTTCTTGTGATCTTATGAATCACTGGCAACTCCTAAATAACTGGTTTGTAAATAATGCTATACTTCATTGAGAAATGATAAATTGATCTTATTACTGTCTATTAATGCTTTATAAATTATGAATTATCTGTTTATTAATGCTTAATTAATGATTAATACTGTGCAGTTATTATAAAGTGTTACCCAAAAATGCATATACTACAAACATAAAAACATAATATGCATTAGAAATATTTTGAATATTATGAATAGTATTATCAACAACAACAACAACAAAATATATGCAGTTATGAAAATAGATGTTGTCCACCCATTCCCAACAGAATTTGTTTTGCCCTATGACACTTTTTACATGACACTATGTTTCTTTCTTAACAGGATCCGTCTTATAAAGTTAGCCTGGATTAAATATGTTAATATCACGTTTCTTTAAGACACAGTTCAGGTGTGACTGGTTTTAACCCTCCATATGCAGTCGGTTTGTTTTTGCCTAAGTGTATGTCTGGGTGTTTTCTTTAGCACTCTAATCTCATTTTATGTCTCTGCACTAAGTTTAACCCTCTAAGGGGCACTAAATTTAGCTTCTCTTCTAAGCAGTTTTATCAATGACGTTGCTGTAGAGATAATGGCGACCAGAAAAGATGAATGTTCATTCTAAATTATTTAAAATTCTATCCTGGTTTAATCAGAAATAGGCTACTTTAAATAGTAAAAGAAAAAAAATGAACTTTATTCTCAAGCACAAGATGTCATGAAGTGTGTGTTGTTTTAGATGATAATCCAATAGACATATTTTTCTATGTAAAAAAGCCTTTGGTCATTTTTAGGCTGTCAAACCATAGTGGATCAAGTTCAGTTAATGTGTACTTACTCTGTTAGGACACTTATGTGAATTTGAGGAGAACATCTTCATATCCACTAAAAATCACTGCAACTTAAAAAAAAAAGCCATTGCAAAATGACTTAAAAAGCAAAGTTATATTTATACTTATACTTAGTATATAAGTTATACTTTTAACATCCATGGAATCTTTCCATTGGACAAAGAGTCCTTTAGAATTTAAAATGTTCTTCACACTTGCGTTCAAGAATTGTTCACTGAAAGGTTCTTTGGGGAACCAAAAATGGTTCTTCTGTGGCAAACCCCCTTTTAAAGGCACCTGAATTTGGTTGCAGATGACACTTTAATATTGCAATGGCATTCAAACCTTTCTGAAAGTGACTTAAAGAGACTTAAAGGCCACCAGCAAATCAGTTAATGACATTCTTTAAAAAAAAATATTTTGTGTTCAACAGAGGAAAGAAACCCATACCGTTTTGAATTGCAGAATTACTATCCAAATCCATAATTCGGTTCATTCTATATGCAAACTAACCCAAGTAGTATAATGTAAGCGTGATCTTACCATCTAAACAGTGCTCGCCCTCATAAGGCCGATGGCATTCGCAGCTAAAGCTCCTCCATCCAGTCTTGACACATCTGCCTCTGTTCTGGCATGGGTTTTCCTTGCAGGGGTCCCAGTCACTGCAGCCCTGTTTCACATTCATTTGATTAGCAGGACTCCTCAGCCCCAGTCCGGGCACCACTACGCGTGAATCTAACCACACATCCCTCATACATCCCAAAAAGCCTGAAGCAGTCTCGTTCTCTCCTCTTCCACCTATGTAGAGATTCTGGACCACAGGCAACTCAGACAGACCTGAACCCAGATCAGGCTCTGCTCGATCGATCTGTACTTCCATATGACACATGTCCTCAAGGCAAGACGGGTCTGCAAGACTCAGTCCAAGCATGTTGTTGTGCAGCGAGGCCTTGACCGTGTGCCAATGTCCATCGGAGACCATCGGTGGAAGCTCTAGAAAAACGCTTTCAGTGTCCTGGACTCGCTGCAAGGTATGCCGTACTCTTCCATTCACTAACTCCAGCATAAGAATCTGATCTTCAACTTGGCACTGGAGCAGAGCGGCCGCCGCCTGCAACGTGCGGAAACTCAGAGTGACATTCAAAGGGTCGAAAGCATTAGTGAGTTTGGTTTGGACCTGCATGAATCCAGTTTCTTCAAAGGAGAAGGCAGTGGACGTCTGGCATTTCGTTCCTGTGAAACCCTCAGCGCAGATGCAGCTGTATCGATGCCGTCCTTTGTCCAGGTACGGTTGGCAAGTGGCACCGTTCTGGCACCAGTGACGTTCACAGCCGAGCAGGATTACCGTGCAATACGGCCCTCCATAGAGGTGTCCATTATAGCTCATTTGTGAACAGTGACATTTGTATTGTCCATCCTGATTCTCACACACGCCACCGTTCATGCATGGGTTTATGTCACAACCATTAATATTCTCTTCACTGCAGACTCCTGGGGCAGAGAAGAGAAGAGTTTCAAGACTTTTTACAGTGTCACTGACAAACATTAGCTAAAGGGATGGTTCACCAAAAAATGTTTATTCTGCCATTTATACTCACCCTCATGTCATTTCAAACCTGTAAGACCTTCATTCATCTACATAACAAAAATTGTGGACACGCACACACGCGCACGCACACACACACACACAAACACACACACACACACACACACACACACACACACACAAAACTGCAACTCTTTTTGTCCATGCATTGAAAGTCAAAGAGGTCCAAAGTAAGACTGGACTTTAATTTGATGGACAAAAACATTAAGACATCTTCCAAACTATCATCTTTCGTGTTCAACTAAAGAAAGAAGTCATACTGGTTTGGAATGACATGAGGATGAATAAATAATGATTTTTCTTTTTTTTTTCAATTGCATATTATGTTTTTGCTCATATCAATTTGAGTGAAATGTTTTTAAAAAATCACAAATAATTTCATGGTATGTGGTATGTTCTTAAAAAAAAATTTTTTTTAAATAGCACCTTAAAATATTAAACCTCATGTATTTACAATCTTGAGTTTGTTGGTGAGGGTCCACCTAACTAGCCGCTGAACATGCTCAGTTTGCTCACTGATGATGTAGCTGAATAATTTGTCTTTTTGGGCAAAGTATGGGAACACTTGGCGTAACCTTTACTTAGAACATTTTCACTCAGACATTTTTAGAAAAATTCAAAAATAATTATGAAAATAGGCAAGTAACACACTGAATTAAATGTGACATTTTAAAGTATAATGGCTCTTTTCTGGTAAAACACTCAAAACTAGGCTTAATTTACAACTTTGAAAAAAAAAAAGAGAAAAAAGACAAAAAAAAAAAAATATATATATATATATATATATATATATATATATATATATATATATATATATATATTTTTTTTTTTTTTACAATAAACTTATAAAGGATAAATATTTAAATTAGTTTATACAACTTATTTTGGTGTATAGAAGTACCTAACTTTTACAGTTTGCCTGAAAAGTTCTGAAAGTTCTAAATCATTATTACATGATTTATTAGATTAACATAACAAACTTAATCCTCTTAATTTTAAACGACTGAACTTGGATGTGCAAACAGGAATATTTTTGAGTTTATATTAGTCCAATAAAATCACAGATCAAAGTTGATAGACACAAAGTTGATAGTAAGTCTACTGTTAAGAATACTATTAAGTACTCTCAAGTCTCAACTGTGAACTTCAGATTTTTATTTATTTAATTATTTATTTAGATTGTGTACTGCATGAAAGATTTTTCACAATCATACTAGAACGGGATGAATGATTTTTGGGTAAAATCTTTCGATTTACTTAAATTATCTTGCTATAATGGAAGCAAGACAACCAAATATCTTTCTTTTTCTATTAAAATCACATTTGTGAGGATTTATGGAACAAAAGCATTATGCATTCCAGGTTGCAATTAGTTTCATCAATGCCATTGAACATGCACATTTGTAATCCATAAGTATGCAACAAGACAACATTGTAATGAAAATTGTTACCTGCATTGAGCAACACTACAATCCAGAAAGAAGTGCCCAGCCTTGACATGATTTTAGTTATAAACCGACTAAACAGGCAGGAGACCTAAAACCAGCCTTTGTAAAACACCATAACCCTCAGAGACTTCCTTGGCTCTTCCTCATTCATCTGTGTTTAGGATGGACTGACTTCTCAGTGGGTTCACCGCTACCCTTGGGATTATGGTAATGCACTTACATGTGTAATGAACTGGTTTGAGGCCAGGGACAGGAGCCATGGCTAATCTGAGAGAGCTCACGCATCTTCACCTCTAAAAACGACTCAAGACAGATCTGAATGAACTTACTAACCATTCTTAGACAGTAGAACTCTATTATAAAGGCATAACCTACTATTTAGATTTCAGTGCTAATTAATTTTACATGTGAGGAATAGTGAAGAATAAACAGTATCAGAATAACACAACTCGGCAAAAAAAAAAAATAGATATAAGCATTTTAATATAAAGCCTTTGATCTTTGGGGCATTAGTTTTTAAAACTTCTCAGACACCTTACAAACTGTAAATGATCCATATATAATTTTGTGCAGAAATGTAAAAATGATGAAAATACATAGGTATTTAAAAGAAATTTCTAAACGTTGTACAGGAAATTAATCCAAACCTGGAAAAAAAAAAAAAAATTGGCATGACGCAAGGAATTCATAGACACCAAGTACATTATACATATTATATATATGAGCAAAAATAGCCTTTTTTTCAGATTTCATGACCTATAGTTGGTACTGTCACCAAATTTGGCAGGAACCCTCAGATCATAGAGCTAATGAACCCTACCAAGTTTCCTTTCAGTAGATTAAAGTGTTACTGAGATACAGCCTTTCATCCAGTTTTGGGTCAACATCGCTAACTTTGTGAAACTATAACTTTTGAACAGAGACCGCTCAGTTGGTTCAGTGTAATGGTCATCCGAACCAAATTTGGTGAGAATCTGACACAATTTGAAAGAGAAATACCAAAAATAGTCAAAATACAGTGCATTAAAAAATGGTGGCTACTGTAATAGGCAGAGTCTTACTGTAAGACATTAATCCGTAATAAGATTAACTAAAATCATTTATAGGACAAAGATTTCAAATGCTATAATTTAAAGAAACTGATGATGCACTGATACAACGGATACAATCATACTGGAACGGGATATTTCAGGCGGGAATGTTAAATATATAACATACAGACAGCTGCTCTATTCACCAAATAGCCAACTACATTACCCACAATGCTATGCCTCATCAGGACGACTTCTTTCGTGGCACGTTGTTATTGTTGTTGTTATTTATAAATTAAAACACATATACTGTTAACTTTCATTCAATTTCAGGTCACATAAATGTTATTCTGGGAGGATTAATAAACTATTTATTTTAACCTATGGAAGGGGAAGACGTATCGCATTCAGCCAATGACAAAACAGCTTGTTGAGACGTAGGAACCCCGGACGATGGAAAAAGGACACAAGCGTCTAATAATCAGAAGAAAAAACCTGTGTTCTGTTATTTGTATACAAAGGCAAAATAAGTGACCTGTTCAAAACACCGATTTTTTTATTATTCTCTTCAAAGGTAAGACTGTAACTGGAAATAAGTCACTATGTGCAGTTCGCCACGGGCCTTTTTGTGGTCGTTTGTCAACGCACTCCTGTTGTGGAGGGGCCCTGTGGGCGCAGGATCATATAATGGGGGGCCGTAGGGGGTAGTGCACTTCAGATTCGCATTGTCCTCTTTCGTAAGGCGCTAGATTTTGGAATCGTGTGTGCAGTGTAATGTATGCTGACTGTGTTGTAATGCGTTTATTCCGTTGTACCGTTCCCCTCGACCCAGTGCAAAACTGCAAGCCAGATGTCATCGTATATATGCGTCTGTCAATTCTTCTCTCTGTCTGAAGTTACAGGCTGCATGTCACTGAGTTCATCTCTCTTCAGTTTCACAGCAGTGTCTCTACTTTTTGTCAGCGGCATTAGATACATGTGGAAACAAATGAGATGATATCAGAGTCAACATGCATGTTCTTCAAACATTTTTGGGGATTTTTAGATAATTTGGCTTAAGAAGGTTGTAGTAATGCCACAAAAACAATTTGGCAATGAAATTAATGTGTGTTATACAAAATATAGTTTTGCCAGCACCGTAAACTCAACTCAATTTGCTTCAAACAAAAGACAGCACGAAATCATTATTGTATTCACATAATGGTTGTTAAAAATGAAAACATAAGCAAAGACAGAAATACAACAAGCAGGAGTTTGTACCCAAACATAATAGAATACCGAAGCAGAAACATTGTTTGCAGTTTCACTTCATCACTCAATAATCAATGTTTGTATAACAATCCGATAATTACTCTTTTTCAGTGGATTTTTTGTTAAAACTCTAAACATGAAGAAGAAAGTCAATGCACCTCATCAGACGAAAGTGAAAGATATCAGCAGCAAAGAAACTGCATCTGACGGTGTGGCCATTAACGACTGTTCACAGGAAAAGAGGCATCTGATAATATCCCAAACTGATGGCTGCTTCTTGAAGTTCTTGAACGAAGACCGGCAGAAGCTGCCATCACTCTGTGACATAACCGTCACCGTCTGTGGGAAGATGTATCGGGCCCACAAAGTGGTTTTGGCTTTCGGCAGTGGCTTTTTTCATGCCAAACTCAGCGAAAACCCTGAACTGCAGCATGTTGTCATTGATAACATCGAGGTCTTTATCTTTGGACGTTTGCTCGACTTCCTGTACACGTCTGAATTCGAAGTTCCAGAAAGCCAGATTCCTGCTCTGTCCGAGGCTGCCTGTTTTCTGGAGATGATGGAAGCTGTAAATCTGTTAGCAAAGTGGGCGACCCCAGCTCACGATGATGAAGAACGTGATGTTCAGCAGGTCCCAGCGGAGACTCCGGACGTCCAGACTTCGACAGGAGGAGCTCAGTGCTCTTTCTGCAGTCGTAGCTTCTGCTATAAGAAGTCTCTGGAGAATCACCTGGCTAGGTCGCACAGCGCTGGTTGCCAAGTTGAGGACGAGCAAAACATAGCAAGCACATCTGTGGTCACCACCCGCAGATCTGCCCGCCAGAGGAGGACCCCTGCTAAATTTGATGCTGAGGCCAGAAAGTCTGGTCCAAAAACTCCAAAGCATGATGCCGCCGCTTATGAGGAGGAGGAAAGTGAGGAAGAGCAACAGTTTGAGCAGGAAGAGCAAAGTAGTAAAGACGGGCGAGAAGAAACGGTCGAGGAGGCAGAGTGTGAAGACGGTGAGAAGCAAGACGAGGAACATGAGGCTGAAGCCCAGAAGGAAACCCAGCACAGCCAAGCTACGAATGTGTTTCCAGAAGGACTGGCTCCCGTTGTGATCCAGAGCGCTAACAAGAAGACTCTCAAGTGTCCCAAATGTGACAAAACCTTTGATCGCATAGGTGAGAACTATAACGTGAAGGCTGACGGACGATCAGTGACATGACCAGCCTTTTTGTCTTGTTTGTTTATTTATTAAAAAGTATTTTTCATACACTACAAATATCATTTTTAAATGTTTTCGAATTAAGTCAGCAAGGCTGCGGTTATTTGATCATAAAAATTGAATAAAAACAATCGTATTGTTAAATATTATTATAATAAAAGTGATTTCATTTTTTGTGCTTTTAATTGAATTTTCAGCATTAATTTAATTAATATTGTGAAATATTAATACCATGTAAAATATTTTTTGACTTTAATTTACTAATAAATATAATTTATTCCTATGGTGCAAAGCTGTATTTTCAGCAGTCTTTAGTGTCACATGATCCTTCAGAAATCATAGTAATATGATGATTTACTGCCCAAGAAACATTTCTGATTATTATCAATGTTGAAAACAGTTGTGCTGCTTAATATTTTTGCCAAAACCATGAGTTTTTGATAAAAAGAAAGCATTTCTTTGAAATAGAAATCTTTTGTAACAATGTAAAAAAACAACTTAATTTTAAATAAATTAGTTTAATGTGCCTTTGTTGAATAAAAATATATGTGTGTATTATATATATATATATATATATATATATATATATATATATATATATATATATATATATATATATATATTACTGACCCCAAACATTTGAACATGCTAAGACTTGAATACACCTGTTCAACGATGAGCATGTTTTAATATCTTTATTAAAATAAATTTTGATATTTTTAAGGCATAATCTCAAAAATATCATGCCACTGTGTTCCATCTGTCCTGAGATCATAAGGAAGGAAACGCCTTTTAAAATAATTACATTCCTGAAAAGAAAGCGTTAATCAGTTTGGCTTAAACTTTTATTATTATTCCTATCAAAAAAATTTAAAAACTAAATAATTGCTGAATGGCATATATGCAGCAGTCTCTGTCTGAGTCAACGCTTTGCTTTTTCTTCGTTTTGTAGGTAAATATGAGAGTCACACCAGAGTACACACAGGAGAAAAACCTTTCCAGTGTGACGTCTGTCTCCAGTGCTACTCCACCAAATCAAACCTCACCGTGCACAAGAAGAAACACGACAGTGATGCGCCCGTCCAGAGGAAAGAGCACAAGTGTCCCTTCTGCAACAAACTGCATGCCAGCAAGAAGACTCTCAGCAGACACGTCAAGAGGTGTGCTTCACAAAACCTGTCCAGAACATATCCACACAGAAAACAGAAGAAATCTAATCTATTTTAGCATTTTAGAAAATCGAGCCTATTGTATTTATTAAGATTGCTTTTGCATTGCGATGTTAATTTCATGAGCTCTTTTCTCAATAGCATGATGCAAAGAATTTACACTTAAATGTAGACATTCACTTTGCTTAAATATTCGTGTGTACTTCGGATTAAATTCTCCTGTTCTACTTCCAATCACTTGAATGTGATGAGCCAGTTTGAATAGAGAAAGTGGCTCATTCTCCAGTTTTGCGACATTATGTGTATTGCAATGAGCATCAGCAAAAGAAAGATAACCAAAAAATTATCTGAGGCGCTCAGACACAACAGTATAGCCAGACACGGAGACTCTCAAGGCTACAAGTGCATCTCCAGAGAACTTGATGTTCCTGTGTCCACCGTAAATAACATAATCGAGACGTTTCATGGCAGTGTAGACCGCCTCACTGGATGTGAAAGGAATGCACTGTGCCCCCAACTTTAATAATCAGCATTGAGATAATCAGCATAAAAAAAGAAAAACCCTCTAAAGTAGAAAATATGAAAAGCAATGTCAAGGTCATACCATCTTTGGAGTGAGTATTACTTTCTTTCTTATGTGGAACACACAATAAAATGTTTGAAATAATGTTGGTAGTCAAACAATTAACTTTCTTCCATTATATTTTTTGACCATACACTAGAAGATATTGGGAACCAAAACTGTTTTGTGTTCCACATTTGAAAGTCGTAAAGGTTTGTAATAGGGTTGTCAAAATGGCTTAAAAAATATATCCGATTTTTTCGATAAAATATTCACAAAATTCTAATTATATTCAAATTTAAAATGCATCATTTCAGTTAGAGTGAAGAAATGCTTTTGGCTTCTCTTCTTAAACCACAAGAGGGCACATCGAGCAAAATAATACTGCACGTTTATTCAAAGCATCAGATGACATGAATATCTGTGAAAAAAATAGTGCAATAATGTTTATAAAGGAATTGTAATTAATTTTCTTAAACAACTATAAACAAAACAGCATGCATGCACAGCATAGTTTAATAAAAAGGACATAAAATAAATTTTTCATTTGTAGACACGAGTTAAAGTGGGATGGGGAAAAAACCCACCATAAATTCTCGACACGTTTTTTCTAAGTTGAACTTGAATTAATTTTACATGGCTTTCTAAACATGTGACTATTTCATGCGAGACGCGAGTGCAACGTTGATGGATGTCCCTTTAGAAATGGCTTGGTTTCAGTTTTGACGTAAACAAGATCTTCTCCGTATTGATGTTCTCTTTCCCAAAATATTTGTCATTATAAGCGCCACATCCAGTGGCTTCAATTGCACAGGCTAACAAACGTGTTATAATGCAAGGACACTTCCATCGTCATCGCATCTCGTGCGTCACTGATGAGGCCGCCTCCTTAACGCACACCTGAAATTCAAATTCAACGGTTTTACATTCGAATATGCATTTTTATTTTAAATTAAAAAAAATTTGACAGCCCTATTTGGTAATGACATGAGGATGAGTAAATGACAGACTTTTTATTTTTAGGTGAACTTTCCCTTTAAGAGATGGCAATTATAAACTCTGTGAGTTTTCTAAATTAATAAATGGAACATTTTTCACAAACTGTGATTACGCCTTTCCACAGTTATTAACACTTTAAATTTAATAAATCTAAAGATTTTGTATATTTTTATTTTATATATTTTTTATTTTATACACATTTGTTAGACTGTACTGTGTGTTATATTACTCTACTTACTATATTATATTACATTACTTAAATCTGATGTCTTTTTCTGTTCTGACTGCCATTATTAAATCTGTCTATTTTCTTTTGGAAATTTGTGGAAACGCTATCATGGATTTTTAATTATTTATTCGTTTTTTTTTTGTTTTTCATTTTACTATTGGAGCAAATTGGATCACAAAAAAAGTGTAGTCTCCCATTCACTGCGATATGCTTCTAAGATTCCTGGAAACGTCAGCCGGGTCCATTCTTTTGATGCATTATGTTTCCTATTCAGTTTTTACATGTTCCTGAAGCCATCGACTCTTTTGCTTATGAAATAGTTTGTTAGCTCGCCTTTAGTATGTGATCACAGTCCAACACTGTCTGCCAACAGATTTCACCCCGACCACCTCCAGGACTTTCTCACTCAGAAGAAGAAGAAGAGCGAAGGCTGGAAATGTGACGTGAGTTCTTTGTCTTGTTTTTTATTTGATTTATTTCATGCACTACATCTGAATTCTGCTTGCAAACAGTTTAACAGTTGTTAGTATGATTTCTCTCCTGGTGCTGCTTTTGTAGATCTGTCACAAGTCCTTCAGTCGTCGCCCTCATCTGGAGGAGCACATGATCTTACATTCACAGGACAAGCCCTTCAAGTGTGCCTACTGTGATGACTACTTTAAATCACGATTTGCTCGGTTGAAGCACCAAGAAAAATTCCATTTAGGTAAAGCTTCACTGAAACCTTTGTTGTTAATGAACCCAACGAGTTGATCTTGCATTGAACTTGTATTGAGTTTATCTTTAATGCTGAAAAAATGCTTAATATCCAGGACCCTTCCCTTGTGACATCTGTGGTCGTCAGTTTAATGACACGGGAAACCGCAAGCGGCACATAGAGTGCACACACGGGGGCAAGAGGAAGTGGACCTGCTTTCTGTGCGGCAAATCAGTTCGAGAGAGGTATGATGCAGCTTTTAGGCACCAAAACTGTATGCAAATGCAAGAATGGTTGGATGTTTTATTCAAATACAAGCTGCTTATCTTCAAACTTTTTTTCAGGACGACCCTCAGGGAGCATCTGAGGATCCATAGCGGGGAGAAACCTCACCTGTGCAGCATCTGCGGACAAAGTTTCCGTCACGGAAGCTCCTACAGGTCTGTGAGAGTCTTGAACCGCTCTATGGTCAGATCAAACATGATTTATTTCCAGAAAACTGAGAGAATATGTGCAGATGAATAGTTAAGTGAGCAACATATGATACTTAAATTAGGAATATACACATCATTTTAGATTTTTTTTGTTTTTGAAAAACAAAATGTTGTTCTCTTCTGCGCCCTAAAGATGCATTTATTTGATCAAAAATACAGTAAGACCTGTAAACATTATTACAACTTAAAATAACGGTTTACTACTTGACATTAGTAACAACATTAATGTCTTTACTGTCTGTTTAATTGAATGCGGTCTTGATCAGTAGAAGTATTAACCCCAAACATTTGAACAAGATTAAAAGTAATGGGATATTAATATGAAATGTGATCGTGTTATTTATTACTGTTGCTGTTTTTTTTTCTTCAGGCTTCATCTTCGCATTCATCATGAGGACAAGCGCTATGAATGTGACGAATGTGGCAAAACGTTCATCCGCCATGATCATCTAAAGAAACACAAAAAAATTCACACAGGTGTTTTACAGATTCAAGTTGCATTTTATATATATATATATACATTATGAATAAATTAAATAAATTTGAACATGCTATATCATATGCTAAATTAATTCAAGGTGGCATAACAAGCTTTTAAAATTTAGAGAAAAAAATTCCCTTGATCTTTTGACACATAAGAGGACACTGTGCTCGTTAGTCTAAAAAAGCTTATATTGAAGCCAATCTGCGAAAACGCCAGCTTGTGGAATGTGCCACTTTATGATGTAATAGTGTCTAAACCCCGCCTCCACAGAAGATGATCAACGCCTGCTCCTACATCACTGCCTGTTTAGCTCCACCCACCGATTCATGCATGTAGTGTAACTGTTTTTATTACGTGGTCACTATTGCTTCAGTTGTTGTTACAGATCGTTTGATACGTGCTGAGTATTTATATGTTTTTATCCTAAATCACAGCAGCGCCCATCTGTGAAGGATGTAGCTGTCAAACACACAGCTGTCAGTCAATCATAGCAGTGGGCGTTTACTTCTGTGTTGACAATCCGTCATGCCTATTCAAACAGAGCATTGAGTAGCAGAAAAAAATCTTTTGCTTCTAAACTATGATGCTTTTTGATGTCAAATGTTGATAAAATTATAAGTGGACCTCAGAGAACAGTACAAAATAATAAAAAGGCAGTTCATGAGCCCTTTAAAAATAAAATTCAAAGTTATTATAAAGAATGTTGGTAACCAAACAGGTTTCCATTGTATGGTCAAAAATATAATGGAAGTCAATGGGGACCAAAACTTGGATACTAAGATTTTCATTTTTGAGTGGACTATCCCTTTAAGACAAAAAACAGTAAAATCCATCTGGAGAGTTGTTAATAGTTCAGTATTATACTCTCCATATAAGATGCTTCATCATTCTCATGACTGCTTATCGTGTTCAAAAACTGCATCAAAGAACTTATACGAGAAGTCTTGTAACATGTGTGTGTGTGTGTGTGTAGGGGAGAGAGCACACCAGTGTGAGGAGTGTGGAAAGTGCTTCAGACGTGCTGATCACCTGACTGTCCATTATAAAAGCATTCACCTGGGAGAGAAGATCTGGCGAAGGTACAACAAATTCAATTTCAGAAACAAAAAGACACATTGGGTCTCATTCTGTAAGGACATGTACGCAAAAATTTGTGAATGAAGTTTGCATTCAAACATTTCATGATTCAAATGAAACTTTAATTCTAAATTTACTCTAAATTTACAAATTAAAAAAAAACTGAGACCACACATGTGCAAAAAACATATTCTGCCTTATAAATGTGTTAAGATTAATATATTTCATCTTAACATTATATGTAGTTTAGATTCAATGTATATATCAGCTGAAATATATTTTGTTATATACAGAGACAAGCTGTTGTAATTCCAGCTGTGAGGTTTCTCTGAATAACAATGTAGATATACGTATGTACAGCTGACTCATGTAATCGGGGTCTGCAGGAAAGGTGTTTCTTGTGTTTGAACTGGTTTGGAGGATGGCATTTCTCATGGTTTTTAGAGACTGTCATGGTTTTGCTGAGAGTGATGAAAGGTTGTGTGTAAAGCTCTTATTATGAGATGGGTTGGGTGTGTTTTATGCAAATGAATAGTTTATCCCAAAGATTGGTTAGAATGGTTAAAAACAAAGTCATGTGCGTACATACACGTGTTGTGAACTGAGACGAATTGTTTTTTTGTGAAGATGATGACATTCAGTGTTTGTTATGGAGTATAAAACAGTGGCTGCAGTTGATTTTTTTTGTGCATGTGAGATCTGTGATTTCATGATCATGTATTGAATTTTGACAGGTATAAAGCAGTGGTGCATCAGTGTCAGGTGTGCAAGAAAGAGTTCAGGGGGAAGACCAACCTCATGTCGCATTTCAGAACACATTCAGGTAAAATACAATACCATTCAAAAGATTTTTTCCGAAAGAAATTAATACTATTCTATTCAGCAAGGAAGCATGAAAGTGACAGTAAAGACTTTATGAAAGATTTATGTTTCAAATGTTCTTTTGTTCATTTTTATATTCATAAATCTTAACATTTTTTTTTCTTTTAATTATTTAAATTTTAATTAGAATAAATATTTATTGAGCTGCAAATGAGCATATTAGAATGATTTCTGAAGGATCGTGTGAGTAATGGTGCTGAAAATTCAACTTTGCATCACAGAGAACGGTTTAAATTGTAATTTCACAATATTACTCTTACTATATTTTTCCATCTGTCTTAGTGACACCAAACTATTAAATGAAATCAACACAAATAACAATTGTAACAATAAAAAATTGAACTAATAGATATCTCCATACTTCACTAGTTGACTGATTATGTTAAGAATTGAAGTTTTCTGAAATGGTATGTTTAAATATGCATTTTCTAATTATAGATGTACGCATTTGCATACATTTCCAGAACAGAAATTGGATAAAGCCAGTATCAAAATTTGTTTAATTTTTTTTGACATATTAGATTTTTGAACTCCTTAAATCAGAAAAAACTTGCAGAAGCCAGATTTATTTATTTATTTAGCAAGGTTTTTAATAATTAAATATTGTGTAAAATCAGGCAAACACATATATGAACAAAAAACTTAATATAGATGGGAATAAAACCTCAGGTTTGATGCAAGTGCCGATTTCGGGCTCATTAGAATAAAACTAATTTTGACAAAATACTTTTTAAAGATAAAATCGTAGTTGAAATCTACAGAGTGTAAACAGATAAAGTGTAATATTAAAATAACATTTTATGAAATAGACAAATAGACCGATGCATGAAATAATGATGTAGTGTCTTGCCTGAAGGGCAGATGATGGCTGTTCTGCTCCTCAGCGTTTTTCCTGATCTGTGTTTTGCTCTGCTCAGGTGAGAAACCCCACCGGTGTGTGATCTGCAACCAGACCTTCCGCATCAAGAAGACTTTGACCAAACACATGGTCATTCACTCAGACGTACGTCCTTTCAACTGCCCGCACTGCAGCGCTACCTTCAAGCGTAAGGACAAGCTGAAGTATCACGTGGACCACGTGCACAGCGGCCGCCCGCTCGAGCAGCAACAGCCCAGCCATCCTGCGGCCCCCGCTAGCAAACTCCCCGAGTCCAACGAAACGCCCAAACCGTACCACAACACACCTAAAACCGTGCTGCAGGGTGTGGCGGCTGACGTTTGCGTCCCTGTGATGCTCGTCCCCGTCCAGATGACAGAGGAAACCGAACTTGCTGTGCACAAGACGCCACACGGGGTCCTTCCAGCTGTGAGCCAGCAACAGCAGACGGGCTACCAGTCCGCCACTGACCTGGTGTTCTTAGAAAAGTACACCCTCACGCCTCAGCCGACCAACATCGTGCACCCGGTGCGGCCCGAGCAGATGCTGGACCCTCGAGAGCAGTCTTACCTGGGAACGCTACTGGGACTGGACTCGACTTCATCTGTTCAAAACATGTCTAATGCTGCTGAACATACTCATTAATTCAGAGCACATCAGTGCTGTTCTGTACACGCATGCATCTGTGTTCTTCACACAAACTCATTTTGCTATTTAGTCTCTTTGTGCTGTTCTTAAAGGCATAGTTGACTCTAAAATGATGCATGTTGGTTCTACAGAAATTTCCTTAAATTGTTTTATTCAAAGCAAAAAAGAAATCGAAAGAACATGAATTAGAATAAATACAGAATTTTGTAAATTATTGCTTTTAATATCTAAGGGAAAACGGTTAATAATGAAATAATGATTGCAAATGAAATTTGTGTGTTCAGATAGTTGACAGAAGGAAATAACCTGCTGTTGGTGTGTGAATGAATAACAGTCTCAGAGACTTCTGAATTCAGCACCTTGGACAAAAGTTTGCTTGTGTTTCTGTTAATAAAGCACTCTGGAGATCAGGAAGTTTTTTCATACTGCTTGTTACGGGCTTCTTTACTTTGTCCGCTCGTTCAGTCACATGGTGGGATGTTGGGAGAAAATAAAAAAGGCCTAGAAAAAACAATTTCAACTTTCTTAGAGAAACAGCCAAAAAGTCAAATGAAGTTCTGATAGCTTATGTGAATCAATGAGATCTTTGTAAGAGTATAACAGCCTATGCATAAAATGAATAATGTCAGATGTCACTCTATATCGGCCAATAATTAGTCTTAGTAAGCTGATAATTAATGCAATATATATATATTTATGATTAAGAGATGAACAAATAAACATTGTTAATGGTTAAGTTAACCTAAGTGGCTTCAACTAAGTGTTCATCTTTAAATATAATGTCAACAGAAGTCATTTAGGATTGTGTACAACAGGTTTTTCGATCATGTTGATAATTTAGATTCCCAATAAATATGATACAGTACGCTTTATAGACTTAAAGATGATTTTATCAACATAGTAGTTTTGTTCATTTGTTTTTCTGCCATTTTTAGTTGTATATGATCATTTCCTACATAGTTTTCGACATATTGATGCATCTGTATTGATGTATAGCGAACCAGCTCGGACAAATGGACAGCTAAATCTGACTGTGATACAAAACAGAATAAAGTCAGCTATTCCAAGAGGGTAATAAATAGTGGATAGAGCTGTATAAGGCCAGCAGTAAACCAGAGCTGATGTGGTACAATATTTGGCCATTTCATTTGATGTGTCACATTGCCTCTCTGTGGTAAAACACCAACACAGTTTAGATCAGGGGTTCTCTACTTTTTTTGATCATTTGTAGCTGTTTCTTTCTCACTACAAAATTAAAGGTTTGGTTGTTCTGCCGGAAGTAACACGGTACACATTGACTTGTTTGGCTCAGGTGAAGTACACGACCGTGATTTCCGTCCTGGAGTTTGATCTGTATGTCGTTTGTCTGCAAATAATTTTTCTTTTGGATTAGAGGTTAAAATGATTCAAGGTTTCCATTTGAATCACCTGCACTGTGTCCTCACTGTTGCTGTCTGCCCATATCTCACTCGGCCTCATTTGTGCTCGTCAAGTTTCCATTTTCAGATGGCTTTATCAGCAAGAAGTGATTAGGTGTGAAAGGTGTTTGATTAAAGCTGAGCTTGAATGATCGAAAGCTTTGAGGAAACACATATAGGCCTACCTGTAGATGCAATATAATAGGATTTGCTGATACAGAAGCATCTCTTCATCAGTTGGCCATTAGAAACCTCTTCACATGCTCCTCTAAGGCTGTTCTTATGCGGTTTCTGATTTAGATGTTATTTATCTGTATATTATTTCAGTTCTTACATTTGGATCAGAGGTTGACATGATTCTGTGATTATTTCCCGTCTCCTTTCTGTTGCTATCTGTCCGCAGTATTGTGACGTACCTTCATTTAGTAGTTTTTTACTTTCTAGTTTTTAAAAAAATAATTTCCTTTTTCCCCAGGTTGGCACATTCTTCTTGTCTATTGGGCAAAAATATTGGGATGCAGTCTTTGTGCTAGTACGATTATTTTTCCTGAAATATAAAATAATAATAATTCCAACTCAAATGTCTGCGTATTTTTATGTCAATATAGTTAATAGATAGAAATACGCGGGATAATATGGGTCCATACCGGTCCATCCATACATATTTATATTAGAGCAAATGTCAATAAAAGACAAAACCTACTTTCATTTCAGATTAGGTCAAACTTAATTTTAAAAATGAAAATTAATAGAGAAGTGGGATTTGACCCATGAATGAAAACTCTAGGAGTGATTAAATATTTGTAAAAATAAATATTTATCAAGCAACACCAACATAGTAAGTGTTTGGTCCCTAACTGTCTCCTCAATTTTTAAGGTTTAATTCTGTTGATAACTGCACAAAACACATTGTTCACACAAATCGAGTTCAAACTTGCGTGTGAATCTGAATTCAGTGTAGCAGAGTTTGTATTAGCTTTGTTACTGGTTTTCAAGAATGAGGTCGTGCCTTTGTTGGTGTCATTCTAATTTGACTAGCTTTTAAATTAATTTATGACAATTTGGTTGCCAAAAACAAATTTTTTCTTCTCCCTTCCAATCTCATTTGCAATCCTAACGCTGCATAATTAAATAAAGATCACTGGTGTGGTGGCGTTAATGGAGAAAATGAGTATATTCAATTAATTTACTCATCTAAACACCTGTAACTTCATGTTATCCAGAAAACACTGCATATTAGCCTGCAGTAACAAACTTCCAGAGCAAACTGTCCCAAAATAATACCAATACTACCATTAAATTCTTGAGAAATGACCTTTTCAAGCTCTTAAAACGGTTGGTGAACATTAGCCGATGAACAATGGAAGCAGATGTGGACAGAGACATAAACCCAGAAACATCTGGATTCCAGATGAAGACGAGAACCTTTACATTCCTCAAGCTGAAGCCATAAAACACACACAGACACAAGTGTACTCCAAGCATGTCACAATAAAACTATATTTATAAATTAAAAAAAGAATTCTCCTTAACATGGTACTTCAAAAATGCTCCCAATACAATATTGCTGACAAACACTGAAAAATATATTCTTCCATGAATAATGAAATATCTGCATGAGACATTTACTGAGAGTAAAAAATCTAAAAGGGGCAAACAAAAAAAAAGTTAAGAACCTCAAATATGCACTAAAACAAGGCAACAGAAATGTTGAAATCTGACATTTACGTCCTTGGTTGGACTACATTCACCTTGAATCTTCACACCCATATAGTCTTGTAACTAAATCCCATTCAATTATTGCTATTCCTCTCGTTTTTTGTCCATAAGAAGAAATAGTTCCATTTTCTTCAACAGCAAATTTCCCAACTAATCTGAGGTGATTTTGTACATTTAGTAAAACATCCTAATCTGTTATTTTAAGCATGAACGGTTTGCCTATGCTTTAGTAGACTCATTTCTAAGACCTAAGAGATGTTGGGGCTCACAAGCGACTGGATTTCAGGTCAGCACTAATCCTAATTCTAATCTGCTGCACTAGTAGGCCACTTTTTATAAGGCAAAAAATAGTTTGGGCACTTCTGCTCGCAACAGTCACATGATGTCGACGAAGAACTCCCCGTTGGCTGTGTTGCAGGAGCGTCGGGAGCCCGTGAGTTCGGGTGGGAAGCTGGCGAGGGGGCGGCCGGACGGTGACCCCGGGCTGGCTCGTGCTGACCCCTGCTTCAGGCTGTAGCTGTGAGATCGTGAGCTGCGCACACTGCCCTCGCTGGGGGCTCTGTCTCTGCGGAAGTCAACCTCGTGTGTGTCTCCTATTTCGCTTCCTCCTCCTAACCTGAAGTCTCCAGCTGCGGTTTTCCCCTCAGTCCGGCTCCAGCTGCAGTTTGAGCCGCTGCTCCCTGCGGAGAGTAACGCTAGCGTAAGTGAGCCGCTGTTTGAGATCGTTAGCAGCTTGATTTGAGGTGCCTCACCTTCGCTGTGCTGGCTGCCTGCGCTGCCTCCACCCGCTTCAGAGAAGCTGTGAGCTGCATCCGGGAGAGAGTGGGCCGGAGGGTACTGGTAAGGGAACGCCGTGGGCCAGGGCGCTTCAGCAGGGTGAAGCAGTGGAGCGAGGGTGTCCTGATCAGACGCCCCGCTGGATCCATCATGTTCATGCAGTGAAAGATGGGCCATGTCTACAACACAACACAGTGTGTCAGCATAATGTAAAACTGAATGTACAACCCAAATATTTGTTGATGACCGTATAAGTTGAAATAACAATAACATCATTAAAAACTCTTACTTGCATTATTGTTGAAAAAAAAAATTATGTTAACACTTTCTTAAACCAAATAAACCTCAACAGGTTTTCATGCTTGGACTTGACAGATGTCAAGAGTTTAAACCCCCCTCTCAGAGCTTCTCTGTTAAAGGGGTCATATGATGTGATTTCAAGTTTTCCTTTCTCTTTGGAGTGTTATAGACTCTTGGTGCATAATGCAGATCTGTAAAGTTGCAAAGACTAAAGTCTCAAATCCAAATAGATATTCTTTATCAAAGTTAAGACTCTGCCATGCCCCCCTGAAATGGCTCATTCTAACACCCCCCCCACATGTCTACGTCACTATGTGGAAATATTTGCGTAATGCCGCTCAAATTTTCTAAATTTTCTCGCAAAAGAAAGAAGGCGTGGTTTCAGTATCACAGTTAGTGTTGAAGCCGTCATGTCAGGGAGATGCTGTGTGTATCTAGAAAGCAAAAGCACTTTATTTGGCCTTCTGAAAGATGCATTTAGGAATCTTTAAGATTACTTACAACAGAACAGAAACGCATTTTATGGACCACCGTTTCGTGAGCTTAGGAGAGGAGGTCATTCTGAATTTGCTACGACAATCTGGCGCTTCAGAATCAGTTACTGCAAGTATGTTTTGTTATTAGTTTTAAGTATTTGGTATTGAATGTTCAAATGTGGAGTTTTGCGCATTGCGTGGGTGTGAGAGAGAAAAAGAGAGAGAGAGAGTGAGAGAGGGAGACTGTTCCTCTTTCAGGCTTGAACTGATGGTAAAACTAAGGACATTATTAACTGTCTTTACATTTATTTTGAAAGATGAAACTCGCTATTATGGAAAGGGCCGTTACATTTCTGACGCATGTTTGCAATGTTCGGCCAATCACAATGCACTGGGTCAGCTGACCAATCAGAACAGACAGCTCTTGTCAGAAGGAGGGACTTTGTAGAAAAATACATGTTTGATAGAGGCGGGGCATAGAGGACCTACAATAATGTACAGTATTTTGAAAAATAATGTGTTTTTTGAACATTAAAGCTTGTCAACATATTCTGTTACACCAAATAATGATCTTAAAAAAGCAAAATAATTTATTTTTGGTTTTAACAGATAGGCATGAACATAATTTGGAATTAATATTAGAAATTTGTTTTAGCTTTTGAGAGAAGATTTTTAGTTTTAACAGTTTTCATAATAAGTGTTTATATTAATAATATAATAATTCAGGAACTAGATGAGGTCAAATAAACCATGTGTATGCATTTCTCAAATGAGAACGATCATGATCAGTAAATCGCAATTACAATTTTGAATAAAATAACTGATTTAGTTTAACAATTAAACAATTGTGCAATCATATCATGATTATAAGTTTTAATAAACTAAAACTGGACAAAACTTCACAGACATTTGGTCAACTACAACTTGACTAAACCAAAAACTGGACAGAAAGACTAAATATGATAAAAACCACAAGAAATATTTGACAGAACAAAATAAAACGATGAACCATATGATGGTTTTGTGAGAGGACTGAAATGTAAAGCATTAGCTCTCAAATGGCAAGTCACATGTCGCACATTCAAACCACAGGACCACTCTTTGACAAAACTCTCATCTGTGGCTGATCTGTGGAGGTGAAAGCACTTACTGCCAGAGAGATCTCCAAAGATGTAGTAGCACTGCTCTGAGAAGGTGATTTTGTTGACCGTGTGGCGGATGAAGCCAGCTTTCAACAGGTTGCTGGCGTACTTCCGTGCTTCACGGCGATCTGCAAACCCCTCCACGTGATGAAACAGCCAGTCAACCACATCAGAGCCTGTAAGACAACATATGCACCAATTATACAGAACAGCTCCATGAGGCAGTCTGCTAATACTTATTTTAAAATGACAATGGTTGATGAATGTGTTTATTTTTCTGCCCTATTGTGAAGCTAATTTTCAGAGTGTAACAAATGATAGAAGTGGTCAGAAAAGTGCAGGACGGGGACTTGGTTCGATCCATGGGACTGGATTATGAGATATGGGTGCTGCACTAAAAGTGAATGGGAGCTTGCAGTCAGTTATAGAGGGATGGGGTTTAAATAGACAACTGTAAGATATTGGAGAAGTCTGGCATACATCACAAGAGACGTTTGTCATTTTACTGCAAGATAAAGTTGATTTAACATTACAAGATCAAAATATCCAATCAATTCTTGATGGACAAAAACAAATCCCATCCAACATTTTCTCTCATTCTTCATTTTTTCACTCGGATAAATGTTAATAATAGACAAATCAATCAAAGTTTCAGTTTCATGCTGACTTTTAGTTAATATCCAGGTAAAATGAAGAAGATCAGCGAATAAATCGATTAAAAACACTAATTGTAAGCACTATAAAGTGGGTCTTGACCTATGAAAGCACTGGCTATAGTGATCTTCAGCCACATTCGGTCTCGAACTTCCAGGCCTGAGTCTGGACAGGCCATTGCTTTTGCAACTGTTGCCATGTCACTGTGGACAGACAGGTGGTAGTCATCAAATCCTGCGAGAACAACAACACACAGTTAACAAGAGCACAAAACACAAAGCATCTGCCTGGCGGCCAGAAACCAGGACCTCCCACGCTCCACACACAAGTGTCTAGATATGACTCAAGTCATAAATCAATGGGATTCTTATTAGATTTTTTTCACCCATTTTGTCAATCGTCAGGTCAACTAGTAAGTCTGATTGATTAAGAAATGGAACACCTTTCCTCAACAAGACACAGGATTTAAGGGATCATTCATGCTTATAACAACAAAATGTAGGGGTCAAAATCTAGCTTTTGCAAAGAAATATGAAGAGTGAAGAGCAGATGTCTCACTCTCAGTCTCTGGGATGGAGCTGGAGACGGAAGAGCTGGTGGAGGTGACGGTGCTCATGGAGGGACTCAAGCCGTAGGGAGGATAGACGCCCGTCATGGCCGCCGTATGGGACACCCAGGCTGCAGGGTCAATGGGTCGGATGGGCTCACCTGGGACAGAAGACAACCAGTGCTCAACAAATCTGGACTGAACAGGTGAGTCTGACAGAGAACTAACTAAACCCTGCTGTTCAAACCACCACAGTACATTGTAATGGCAGAACAACACTTCTGGCTGAACAATAAAACAACTTCTTCTGAGGACTTTACAAGTAATTGGTTTTTGAACATTAAAAAGGACAATGGGATATCTAACTTCAAGTCTTACCCTCCTATGTAGCATTCAAATCTAGTATACAGTGTAAAATGTGTAAAAATGCTAATTAAATTTGATAGCTTATCAGTCAAAGACAAAATCATATGATTTCAAAAGATGTACACAATACTTTACAAAAGTTTGGGGTCAGTCAGATTTACTGTTTTTGAAAAATGGCCTCTAATGCTCACGAGGCTGCATTTATTTAATCAAAAATACAGTAAACACAGCTTTTCTATTTGAATGCATTTTAAAATGTAATTTATTCCTGCGATGCAAAGCTGTATTTTCAGCATCATTGCTCCAGTCTTCAGTGTCACATGATCTTCAGAAATCATTCTGATATGATGGTTTGCTGCTCAAGGAACATTTATTATTAACAGTTGTGCTGCTTCCTATGTTTGTGGAAAACTAATACAATATTTTTTTTTAATTTGTTTCTCAGAAGAAATTTTCTAAAAAGTAAACTTTTGCCACATTAGTATGTAGTAATAATAATAATAAAAAAAAAAAAGGTATTTTCTGATGGTCGTGCATCTTATGTGTAAATGAGTGTGTGAGAGGGAAAATATTAAAAATGAACACTCACTCCTTGGCAAAGCAAAGCAACCGTTCGGGTTTGGGTCCCAGCATTTGGCAACAGTAAGCGACACGGGTCTGCAAAAATAAAAAAAAACAGGACAAAAAAAATGAATAAGCTTACCAGGTCCCATAAAACATGAATGTTTTGTAATGTGACTCACCCAGGCTTATGCACGATCTCCCTCAGCACTCGCACAGCATCATCGTTGCACATGTTCTCAAAGTTGATGTCATTCACCTGTGAGAAGAACCAGAAACCTGAAACTGAAACAACCAGCCTCTGAATCAGACTCCTATCCTGAACACGTCTTCCTCCGGCCCTCACCTGCAGCAGCATGTCCCCGGGCTCGATCCGCCCATCGGCCGCCACCGCTCCACCCTTCATTATAGAGCCGATGTAGATGCCTCCATCACCGCGCTCGTTACTCTGACCCACGATACTGATGCCCAGGAAGTTATACTTCTCTAAATAAAGTACAGGGAGTGACATTACTTTAGCTTTGCACATCTGTAATATCATCCTTAGATTAAAAATCAGGGTCTTCAAGGGAGAAAAGAAAATAAATTATATGCCCTTAATATTTTTTAATTTTATTTAAAGGTCTTAAAGCACTCAAGGTTGTACTTCATCTAATCAGAGTTTAATATAATGCAGACTCACCCATATTTAAAGTGACAGTGATGATATTCAGAGACATAGTAGAGTCAGTGATGCTACTGAAAGATGAAGACTGAAGAAAGCAAGACAAAGATTGTTTTAAATACAGTATGTTTTATATATTGTATTAGATACTCAAGAGCTGTCCCTGCTGTCTCACCCTCTCCATTTGCTGGGCTTTGGGTCTACGTCTCCGTCGGCGGTGTCGTCTCATTAGCCTGGTTGAGCCGCTTTGCTCTGTAACACTGCTAAAACTGCAGAACGGAGGTCACGATATGGTGATTACATGAGCTTCCCATTTCAATTTGAGTCACAGGCAATGTGAAACATTACTGATCACTATGAAAAGGAATCAGAAAGACTTTATACGGATAGTTCATCTAAAAGTGAAAATTCGGTCACCTTCATGTCATCACTATCAGTTATCTTTGAACACACTTTTACTGAAACCAGAGAGACTTCTGTCTCGGAATAATTCATTTATGAAAAAACTATTTAATTATGCAGTCGTGTGTTTTCAGCTGAGAGACATAAATCTCTCAGAATTCATAAAAAATATAGAAGATTAACAAAAGTCATACAGGGTTGGAACGGCATTACAGTGAGTAAGTGATGACAGAATTTCTGGAAAACTTTAACAGCTCTGAGTCAGCTTCTGATTCCATGTAAAGACTTTTAGTACTTCTCAGGGAGCAGCTACTAAATACTCTACAAAAAATACTAAACCAATACCAAATATCAAAAGAAATTAGGGCTGTGTGATCAATTGTATTTTAAATAAAGTCCCACAATCAGAGCTTTTCTCTTAAATACATTTTCTTCCCTGTGGGTTTCTTCCCAACCTGGCAACCACGCGCACATGCTCTCTCTACATTACTGAAAACCCGCTGATAAGATGAAACCACAGGCAGACATTTAAGTTGGAGTTTAGCGATCTCCACTGAGATATTCAGCTCCACAGCCAGTCAGTTTTCTGTCATGAGGTCATTTGTGCTGTTTGCTGTGACTAAATCAGCAAGCAAAGTATGCGAGTAGACTTTCACTTGAAATGTGCTTATGAAAAAGTGCAATAATTTTGATCAAATGTATAAAAACAATAACTGATCATAATTTAGCGCACATTAATCATGATTAAACATTATTGTGCAGCTCTACTCAATACTCAACATTTAAAAAAAATTGCATTTCCTAATCTTTTTTTATTTTAACTGAAATGTTTTCCCTTGCATTCTGAAAAAAATTTCACGTATACACAACATCGTTTTCAAAACCATTTGCATTTACCCATCCACGAAAACAGCCAAAAACGCTGTATTGCGTATGCCAGGCCAGTAGTTGGCGCTGTTACCTTTAGGGAAGTGACGACTATATGTTGTATATGATGCGTCTCCACTGTTAGTTGTAATTTTGGTGAAGTAAATCCACACTTTGCATAAAGAAGCGTTAGCAAACTCTTGAGCAGGAACAACAGTACCATGTACTCCGCCATCGTTGTGTATGTTTGTTCGCACTTGCCTTTAAAATTCACACGTATTGCTAATGTCTACATACTTAACAAATACTACACAAGCACATGACATCACTGTTTTCAAAGATTTCAAAGATTGAAAACAAACTTTAACCCTATCAAAATAAGATTCCCATCCATATTGATAACATTAATCTACATTTACTTTAAACGATTTTCAAACCTCTACAAACTATGATTACCCACATCTGCTCAAGTCAGAGCTCTGTAAAACCTTACTTAACCATTGGGGCTCGCCGTGTAATCACATCCATGATTGTAATCATATCGAGCGCAGTGGTTTGGAAACGAACAAATGCTGTGAGACTCACCGGCTGGTGGAGCCGTCATCAGAGTCAAAACAGCTGCTTGATTCTAGTTCACTGCTCATGAGGGAAGAACGGCTGTCACAGACATCATACCCTCCCAGATCCATGCCTCGGCCGCCCCGTGAGCACCCATTCAGCCTTCCTCCTAGATGAATTAACATTGATATTAATGTAGATTTGTGCTTAGGTGTTCCAATTTTTCAACATTAAGAATTATTACTTTTGAAACTCTGATTATAAAAACCATGGCATCATAATTCATGCACAGAAATGAGGATGTTGACAGGTACCCGAGTGCTCATGTGAGTGTTTCCTGCGCGATCGGTCTCTCTCCCTCCTGTGTGACACGACCGAATCGGTCTCCGTCTCATCTTCCACACCGTGCCGGCTGCCTGCAGCCTTGGGGCTGTGTGGGACACACGGTTAAAGACTGAGAACATGCTCCACATTTCGAGTTTTGCTTCCAACTTGTGATTGGATCTGATCATTTGTATAACACAGCAAAAAAGCGTACTGGAAGGACGGGGGTCTGGAGTCTCCAATGCCTTGGCTTCTCTCTTGAGACGGCGGCTGCTCGGACTGACTCTCTGCCACTGAACATCCATCTGAGTGGGAGCCGTCCGATGACACCAGCTATCAACACACACAGAAACAATGCATTGCACTTCACACTAACCTGAAGTGGTTATACACTTATAGAATAGAATAAAATGCTTCTCATTAGCCCCTTTCACACTGCACGTCGGACCCGGCATATTGCCGGAACATTGCCGGGTCGCCTTCTGTGTGAAAGCAAGCATGTCCCGGGATTGATTCCCACATTGAACCCGGGTCGGGGACCTAGTAACATTGCCGGGTTCAACCCGGGACGAGCGCTGTGTGAACAAAAGCCAGATCTAATGCCGTGTCAAAGTGATGACGCGCAACTCTTTTACCGGCTGTTTTAAAGGAAGATCAACGTTCGCGATGAAAAAATGTGCAAACTGTAATGAAGCAAAGATCAGTTAGTTCCTCACTTTCTGCGCTGACGCTGAGTTCGTTTGCTTGCTTCAGTGAAAGTATAACGTGCCTAGCGTTTTCGACTCGTACATTACACGTCACGCGGTGATATCACGTGTCGTTACAGGATCTTCAAGGGTTGTGTGTGAAAGCACGCACATATCTTGGGTCATCACTGGCAGTGTGAAAGTGCAAAATCTAGCGACCAGGGAACAATTACAGGAACACTTTACCCCTGTATTTGCTGGAATGGCAGTGTGAAAGGGGCTATTGAGAAATACACCCTTTTTAAGCAAAATGCTTAACTGGTGTCACACCCCAGTCTAATACACCTGTATTACAAACTCCTGTCACTGATCTCTCAGCGTATAAACTTACTGTACAAACATATTACAATATGTAATAATGTACAATACAATCCTCATACATGGTCTATAAAATGGTTCCAGATCCCAAGAGAACTTTTACTGTGATGGGACAAGCAAGCAACATTTAAACCGCAATAAGAATGGCAAATTAAAGTGACTGTAAATCTTCGCAAAAACATCTTAGTGTACTCTTTGGATTCATGTTGGTTTCATATGATGTAACCCTGGAGCACAAAACCAGTCTTAAGTCTCTGGGGTATATTTTTAGCAATAGCCAAAAAAAACATTGTATGGGTCAAAATGATTGATTTTTCTTTTATCCCAAAAATCATTAGAATATTATATAAAGATCATGTTCCATGAAGATATTTAGTAGATTTCCTACCATAAATATATCAAAACTTAAATTTTGATTAGTAATGTGCATTTCTCAGAATTCATTTGGACAAATTTAAAGGCGATTTTATCAATATTTCGATTTTTTTGCACCCTCAGATTCAAGATATACAAATAGTTGTATCTGGGCCAAATATTGTTCGTGTTCTTGAATACTGTATGGATCACTGACTGTTACTCTTATTACTGTGAGGATATCAGAAGGATATTTGTACTTTCCCCAAAACTGCAGTTTAAATAGCAATATAATAATCTGATTGGGTTAGTACGTGCATATGCTGTCATTCAGAAATGAAAAAGATGTTCTTTGCAGTTGCATGCCATTGAAATATAAATGAGCCGCTCATAAAACAAAGCTTTTGCAGCTTCCCGAAGTCTCTGATTAGCTGCATCTGACCGAAGTGAACCTTAAGCAGGAATGACTGGCAGACTCTTTGAGAAACACATACACAGCAATGCCAGCACTCAGGAGAACTGGGCTGAATTAAAGAAGGCTGATCTATTATGCAAGGAGAATCGGGGAATTAAGATGCAGGGATGCTTGTGTGTGTGTTTCTGCTCTCACCCAGCAAATCACTCGGCCGTTGTAACAGGGAAGTTTTGCATTGTCGTCTGTGATTTCCTCCTTGACCACCCTACAGAAACACAAGAAACAGAGAGAAAACAAATCAGAAAAGACGTCTTATTGTCCAACTGCAGTCTGTGTGAACCGTGAAAAAGAAAGATCAGTTTAAGAGATCCCCAGAGTGTCTGGGAATAAATTAGAATAAGTGAATGAGACAAAGCCATTAGATGAAAGAAGGGACGGGCTGGATCAGAAATGCATAAATCAGATAAGCATGCACACACATGTGCTCACAGAACACACAAAGCACCGAACGCAGGGAGACTCCAGCAGATAAGATCCCAAACTCATGAGCTCAAAGAGATTTCAGCTGGACAAAATGTACTGCTAGTTTGTTAATTTCACAAGTCTGTGTATGAAAAGACCTGTTTGTTCAAATGCTCATATGTAAAACTAGTACAAGCTCATATCATTTACAACCAACAAGACTGTAACATGACACTGAAACGGATCATTTAGATTCCACTATCAGTTTGTAAAACATACAACAAAAATGTGTGTACAGAAATGCCTGCGAGGCTCAAAATAATCCAGCTTTCACTATCTTTATAACCATTACATTTCCATGACTTTTTAATTGTATTGTTTTTTTTATTGCGATTCCTATACAGGTATGTTTTACATTTTCAAAAGCACCAATATTCCATGCTTGCTCTGAATTATTAATATACACTCGGGTCAGTCGTTTTTTTTTTTTTTTTTTTTTATTAAATTGATTTATTCATCAAGGATGCAATATATCGAAAGTAACAAAGGATTTTTACAATGACAAAAGATTTCTATTTCAGATAAATGCTGTTCTTATGAACTTGTAACTTGTACAAGAATCCGGAAAAAAAAAAAAAATTTAACAGTAATAAGAAGAAATGTTTTGAGCAGCAAATCAGAATATTAGACTGATGTCTGAAGATCATGTGACACTGGAGACTGGAGTTATAATGCTGAAAATTCTACTTTGCACTCATAGGAATAAATTCCATTTTAATATGTTCAATTAGAAAAAAAAAACACTATTTTGGATTGTAATAATATTTCACAATATTACGTTTTTTACTATATTTTAAATCAAATAAATGCAGCCTACTTTATTTTTTAAAATCATAAAAATAAAATCTTACTAAACCCAAAGTTTTGAAAGCTTGTGTATAGTTATTACTGTAATATGTGAAATATCCTTTACAAACCGCGAGTCAAAATTATTTTCTGTGGTATTCAAAACCATGCTACAGATGCTTAATATTTTAACCCCAGATTATTTCTTCATTCTATACAGCCCGTTTTCAACATAAACTTCCCATTTATGATGTGCACACAAAAAACAACAACTTTCATTCATTCACAAACACTCTAATCCAATAACGTCATTTAAAAATGTGTAAAAGGACTCTTTGTTGCATTGACAGACATGTAAATCCTCAATAGAGACCGATTCAATTGAGCTATTCGTTTCCATTTGGCAGAGCTCTGAGCCTGTCCTTCAACGACGAACATCTTTAAGCTTTTAATGAACTTTTCTGAAGGGGAGTTAAAGGGAGGGGAACGGGACGATCAAACTACGACATATTTCACTCGGGAAGGTTGTAAAACTGCCAGCGCTGAAACCATCAGGGCATTCCAGTCACTGCCGGCAGTTGTTCCAACTCAACATTCTTGGGTCTAATGCAAAAGACAAGACAAGAACACTAGCCAGTGCTCCAAACAAGACTTATTCACAAGCTAGGGGTTAGTTCGAAGATACAGAGCATCTGAAATCTACAGATATTGCTGACCTGATTCTAATTAATCTATGTAATGATTATACTGTAATGTATGATATCGCTGATTAAATATTTCAAACATGGGCTTGCAAGCAGGTTTACCTCTTTCCAAGCACTCACAAGGAGTAATATTAAATTAATTTCATATTTAAGCAAGGCTTAAAAAAATTATATTCCCTAACTAACTTCCATGCTGTACCTCATATTGAAATCTCCTGATATTTCCAGGTTTTCCATGATCTGGCAACCCTGGTCTACTTATCCAATTATGAGTAGAAGGTCTGCTTTTGAACGAGGTCAGAGAGTTCACAGAAACTCAAAAAGGCATTTAAAGGATGGAAACGATGAAAAATGAAAGAAAAAAGAAAAGAAAAAAGAAATAGTCTGTGGCTAATGACCAAGACCACATAATAAATAACGTTAACGAATCCAAATTTCCATCTAAACACCCCTCAAATGTTTTTATCATTTGGGGGGACGGTCGGTTTTTGGGGACATATGGGCTCTGAACTGCGCATGCGCACTGCACATTCAAACAGATTCTACTGTAGCCTACACTTCTCTAGGATCGAGGTGGAAAATTCCTCAGTGTTGGATAAACGGTTTAATTAAGGTGATACTCGCTCATAAATGTACTGACGGGGAGGTGCTTTGTGGAAAATAAGGAAAATACTTTAGGAACCATATCTGAACACAATAAGCGTAAAGAAACCCCAAAACCAAGAGTGCTTTTTTCTGCAGCCATGGTAATTTAGACTGACGCTGGAGAAGATTTAAGGAAGGAAGGATACTAACTACTGCCTACTCTGAGGTCAATAACCATTCACTAACTAACAAACGAACTGCATCCAAAGCTCCTGCCGACAGGCCAAAAGCCATATTTGAGAGTAATCCAGACTTAAAATGGATGCCGTCGTAAATTGAATAGGACCTAACATTCACCCCTGCTGAACTCCGCACACACACGACGTGCATTTTCTCCTTTCACGTACAGTTGTGTCCAACACATCTAATATGAGACATTATATCTGCCTCTGAAAACCAGGACAGTCGATCGACGATCCAAACAAGGCTAAAATCGTGCGACAAACCCGAGAAATAGACGCAGAAGTGCGAAGAAAGCGAATGTACGGCAGGCTCACCCGAAGTCATCGTCCATAGATTTAAAGAAAAACTTGTAGTTTGGTTTCTTGAGAGCATTTTTCAGGTCCAAAAGGGTTACCCTTTCCGCAGGGATGGGCAGTTTGACCAGGTATGGAGTTTCCTGGTCGTCGAGATGGTAGATCACTTTAGTCTCCCCCATTGCAGACCGCTGGGGAGAAGTGTACGGGGGTCATCCAGCGCAGGGGCCCCTGATGCCCCTCCAGAGAGGGCTTTTGCTCTCTTCCACCCGCCAGTTGACTTTTTGATTAATCCCGTCCTTTCTTTCTTTGCTTCCTCCGGAGATCCCAGGAATCTTCAATCTCAGCGCAAATATTCCATGAGCTGAAGGCGATTAAAGGTCCATCCTCTTATTTCAGTGTATCCCGCATGTTGAGAACTGAGAATAGCGCGTGAAATGTGTGATAAATTAGATTATTTTGGTCAGGAATGCCGTGGTTCCTCGGAGAGCTTCCCTGTGCTCTCCTTCCAGAGGGTTTTGTATTGCTTTCATTGATGCCGAATTCCCGGGGACACGCGCTCCCTCTAGCGGAGAGGGGTGTCGGCGTCAACTAAAAGTTACTTGGGGTCATTCTACTGAACGGGTGCCATTTGGAGAATGGGGTTAACTGGGCCGCTTACCTAAACTGTCCTCTAGGCAAAGAGAAAGGCATCTAAATATATTTTTAGATGTCTAATATCCAGATGAATCATATACAGAAACAAAAAGAAACAGAAACAGTGCTGGGTGGACTACTTACAATTTGTAGTCTGTTACTGATTATAAATTATGATGAAAACTGTAGTCAGTAGTGTAATATAGATTACTCATTTAAGATTAGATTTTTTGGATTGCCCATGACCTAATTGGTTTATAAATCTGAATGGGATTATTGTTATACTAGAGAAATCAAATATATTCCATTCTTTGTGTTCAACATCATTAAAAGCATTAAACATATTACGTCAAGGTTTAAAAGTAACCGACTATGAAAATTTTCTAACTAGTACTAAACTTTTGCAATCTGATGACATAATCCAGGTTACATGGAATCAGTTACAACCCAGCACTGTTAATGTAATATAAAAAATAACGAATGTAAGGTTTAATCATTTGCTGTGGAGATAAAATTAGAGAGCATGCAATCACTTGAGCTGGTTTATAATTGCTGTGGTATGCAGGCAGATTTGTCTTCTGTATCATTTAGCACTGTTGAGTCACGTAACACCAGGGAAATGCTCTAGGTTTAGACGATCAGGTGCTCAGTCATTAATCACATCAAATGCAAATATCAACTCCCAGAATCTCCTTTATATGTCTTCTTTTTTTTTGATAATTCATTAAGCGTATACCAGTTATGCCTTAGTGTATTTCCATTCATGTTTTTCAGAACTAGAGAAAACTATGAGACCTTTGTACACCAATGCTATTTTATGTGATATTTCAAATAAGTTTTCTTGTGTATGTATTATGCAATGGGTAAAAGACATGAAATGTGTCACCCAATGATCTATATATGTGGTGATCATATATTGAAAAAGATCAAAGCAATCTGAGATATGCACATGAGAAAAAAAAGAAAAAAGTTTGAGATTTTCAAAAGACCATAAAACATCCACATACAAGAGACATACAATTAAACAGAAGGTTTTATTTATAAAAGTATGTCATGCAGATTCACACATACAGAAAACTGCATCTGGAAGAGAACAAGAAGAAATGTTAAGCCACAGAAACCCTTGGACACAGCATCAACATATGAATGCGGAAAATTATAAGTTATAAAACAGCAGCCAACCCTTAATGAACTCAAATGTATGTACAGAACACATTATACCATACAAATCATTACGGAGCAGCACAATATGAATCAAGTCAAAACAAATCAAGTTCGTCACTGTTAGTAAAACTCACCTCGCACACCACTAGTCCTTGAATGCTGGGTAATTTACAGTCACTCTTCTGTGAATATAGACCCTTTATAATAAACAGGATGAAATGCAATTTCACTAAACTTTGCATTTTTATGGATTACATTATCATAGTATATGATGCATCATCGATTGTTTAAAATGTTGATGTCCATGAGATTAAACTTTTGAAAGGCACAGATGTAAACACCTTTCAGCAGCCACCCCATGTATTAATATCTGCCCTAGTTGACACCACATTCATCTGACCAGCAATGAACAGGCAACACTTTAAGGCATGACTGGCTTAACTAAAACTTTAACAGCTAAGAGAATGGAAAAAATTCATAGCGGTGTACCAGGCGGAATGTAACTCTGCCCACGTTGCGGTTGCAGCCCTGAGTTTCTACCGCCGATCTGCTCACCTGAAACAACAGAATAAGATGCTTGATGCATGCACAGAAATGTGTTCAAGTCATGAATATAGCTTATTGTGAATGCTGTTCTTGTAATAGCACAAGCAAGAGAAACAATTAAGCGTTTTCTCTCATAAATGTGGCTATTTCAAGATTTATTGTGCGCCTTAGAAGACACCACATTCATCTAATGGAAAATGAATGGGCAACACAAAAAGGCAAGACAGAGAACTGTACTGTGTCTGCATGGGTTCAGTATCTAGCTTTACTTTTTCTTTTTTTTCTGTTAAAATAAGCCGTTGTAATTTTTGGAACTACTCAGGTGGAGCAATCTAACATATGCACGTTCATATGAATGTAAATGCACACCTGGAGTTCAAAAGCACATGATGCTTGCTCCTTGTCCTCATGATGTCGACATGTGACATAGCACACCAGCCAGTTCCTGCTGCTTTCGATGGAAAGCATAAAACATACACACAACACAAGACAAATAATTAACTGTAAATTTAAGAAATGGAATTTAATAAAAAATTAAAGTGATGGAACCACGAGGGCAAAAATAATAATTACAATTCAATGACGAGGGACATTCAGCTACAAATTTAATTGGATGGATACAACTGCTCAAGGGCCACACTTTTAAAATGTGACAACAGAAACATTTATTTGGGATATGACACACTCGGAATCCTTCCCTTTTCACGATCCTACCACTAAACACAAACATTTACTATAAAACCCGTTCACATACACATACAAATAACATTTACTACTTACCCATGTGCTGTACAAGACACCCATCTGTACGTCTTTAAGAACGTATGATCTCCACGTGGACACTACGGGAGGAACAAAGGACCCGGTGTAGGCGACTGAGACAGTGCCTGAGTGCAATTACTTGAACTCGTTTCCTCCATAGACAGTAAAAGAGTAAAAGTAAAAGTTTCCCGAGTCAAAGTTGGACACACCTACTTATTCACCATTATAATAATCTTCCACATTTTATAAAAAATGGATTTGTGTGGATTACAGCTCTGCACAAGTGTTCACTCTCTCAATCAACTAAGGTCGTTTTCTAAACAGTACTGAAGAAGCTAAGTATTCGGACTTTTCAGTATAATCCATTTAAATAGAAACAAATGAGAATAAAATCGAATTTGACTAAAAAAATAATGTTAAAGCTTTACTCCTGATCATTCAACAAGGGGTCTGTGAAGGAAGACCACTGAGAAGATATGATAAAACATTTGCTTAAACTATTATTATTAGATCTTTAACTTCTAATTCTGAAAAAAGCCAGTGGTAATGTATATGGTTTGGTTAGCAACA
Organism: Carassius auratus; assembly: GCF_003368295.1. Classification (NCBI taxonomy): domain Eukaryota; kingdom Metazoa; phylum Chordata; class Actinopteri; order Cypriniformes; family Cyprinidae; genus Carassius; species Carassius auratus. The sequence goes on from NC_039244.1 coordinate 27,733,327, forward strand.
TTCTTCAAAACACCTAATTTTGTGCTGCACAGAAGAAAGTATAGAAGAAATAATTATTTTATTTTATTTTTGGCCAATCAATCTCTTTGAGAAATGTTCAGTAAATAATTATTTAAATTAGTAATTTAAGTGGGTTTTTTAAGGTTTTTGTGAAGTGTTACCAATAATATCTTGCTATTTATAGATGAGGCCACTGGGTTGGCTGGGTCTCAGTGGGAATATGAAAACATTATTTAAATCATGTGTTTCCAAACATTTTCTATTTACATTAGCGATATATATATTTCATAAAATAATAATAATAATAAAAAGTAATTTGCATTCTCTAAATGGCTGAATAGCAATCCTACTTTTTACCAGCAGGGACGACTTCTGGACTCTTATTTTGAAATCCTCACGGTGTTGCTGCCATCTTGGAGCCGAATTAAGTTGCTCATCATCCCAGTTTCTTTTGTGGCTTCTGTCAAATCGGAAGATCTGAGATCACTAACAAGAGCAAGTCACTTCCGACTATAACTCTGACAGACTTCGTGCTAAAGAAACATAAACCTCCAAAGACCTTTAAACGCTATCTGAGCGAATAACTGCAATAAAAAAAACAAGCCAAGGGTAAGCAGCTACCGAGTGTGTCCTAAAGATAAACATCAGGAACCAGCTAACGTTAACGTTAGTATATATCTGTGGCGTCTCACGAGCTCAAAACATTGTAACGTTATTTATCGATTTAGCTGTTTGGGTAAAGAAGTTAATTAAGTTGAACTACTGTCACTTTTTAAGACACCCCCACTCCTTCTGTTTTCTGTTTCTCTCAGAATTTGAAATCCAGCCGTTAACGTTAGCTCTAACGTTAGTTTAAACTGTAACGGTAGGGATGTGGAGAATTATAACGGTTGCCCTCGTCTCTGAACTAATTACTATTTTTGTAACACTTGCAATATATACACACTCGCACATCTGGGATTGCACTTAATAGTGTGCGAGCTCCAGATATCAGTCGGACTCTGTGCTCCTGGATAGAGACTAAAGTAATGGGATTGTGTTTGTAAAGTGCTGATCTGTCTGCAGATCCTTGTCCTAATGCTAGAGTGTGCTCTGAAACATAATCTTACTTTAGTTTAGTTTGTCTATCAGTGCCAGATCTCTAAACAGTTGATGTGTCCATTATTAGTGTGTTATAGTGGATGGAAGTAGTGTTTTTAATGTCACCTTTTGCTTCAGACACTCATGCATTGTCTCTGATGAGACTGAAGGCTGTTTAACTTTAGATGAAGGAATGTTTGGAATGAGGAAGAGTTTCAGAGGCTTGTTTCTGGAAGCTGTGTTGCTGTTTGCCTGAGCTCAGTTTTATAATATACTTATTTTTTGTTAGGAAAAACATTTTCCCTCCGCAGTCTTGACTGTATGAGCTAAAACCAAATTTTTTTTAGGACTTTTTGTTCTTTCTTTTCATGGAGAAATGTCTTATTTGTATGGAAGCCTGTGTCACCAATGGCTAAAATAATAGTGATAATAATAATTGGGACTTATCCCACAATTTAGACTTTTTTTCCTTGCAATTCTGATTTTATATCTCACAATTCCTACTTTTTTTTTTTTTTTGTTGCAAATTTCAGAAAAAAAGTCAGAATTGTGAGATAATTACCTGTTTTTTTTTTTTCTAAAATTCTAAAAATGTGTTATGTGTTGGGAAAAAACATACAATTGTGAGAAAAAAAATAAGATTTGCAAAATGTAACCTCAGAGAACAAAGTCAGAATTTTGAGTGTATATCTCACAGTTATAATTCTTAATGTCATAATTCAGTCATTTGGAAAAACATCAGACTTCTGTCTGGTGACGGATGAGCATAAGAAAAATAAAAGTACATAAGAAAATGTCTGTCGCTACTTCAGTTGCATTGGGACCTTTACATTTTATTTGCATTTTGCCTTTAAGCACATTTTCTCCACAAATTTCAAATTCTCATTAGTGCAAAAAAATACAAAAAATAAAATAAAAATTGTCTTTAATGTTATCAAGTAATGAAAACCATTCTGTCAATACAGTATTTTTTTAAGTGTATATTATTAAATAAAAACAAACAAACTTTTTTTTATTTTATTTAAATACTGAAAAATATTACATTAAATTAAAAGCTTCAGAGCAACAAATGCTATCTTTATGTATATAATATGTTTTGTTGTTGTTGGAGGGGAATTAGGAATAAATAGGAAATTATTTCTTTTTAAAATAGGCCTGTTTCCTTATGCAGGTTTTATAAGATTCACCACTTTAACTTGACCAGGGAGGATCAGATAGACATCTGGACATTTATCTTCAGCGGGGCCAAATAGTTTGCACCACAGGCAGATCTCCTGACACAGTGATATTTCATCTTTTCTGCAACTTACAACTGTTACAGAACACTCTTTGCAGTATCTGGGGTTACGCTTCTATTGATTTCTGTATTTTTCTTGTAGAACAAATAAATGCCTTTTAATTATGATAAATAACATAGTTTTTAACATTGTAAATCTTGTTTTTTTATAGTTTAATAAAAAAATTTTTATGTAGATTTGTAACACTAAATATCGTGTTTTATTACCCTGGCAGTAATTACAGAACAGTGTTGCTTCATATTCAAACCGTGACTTTTTTTCATTTTTTTTTTTTAGGATTCTTTTATGAATAGAAAGTAAAAAATATATATATTTTTTTCTTAATAAAAAGTCTTTATGGAAGGCAGATTCAGCCACTAAATATATTAAGGTAATAATAAAATAAAGCAAGATAACTGTGACTTTTTATCTCACAATTTGTTCTCAGAATTGGGTTCGAGTTATAAAGTCAGAATTGCGAGATATAAACTTACAATTGTAAGAAAAAAATAAAGTTAGAATTGTGACTTCTGTAATTCTGACTTTATAACTCATCATTTTTAATTTTCATCTCGTAATTGTGAGTTTTTATCATGCAATTCTGAGAAGTCTGAGTTTTTATCTCGCAGAATTCTTTGTTTTATGCTTTATTCAGTGTTGGAAAAGTTTTTCAAAGGTACTGTTTATTTTTACAACATTTTGTAAAATTCTAAAGAATTGCACCTTTCATACTGATTTGAAATGTGTATCAAAATTAAGTAGTTCCCTAAATGCTTTTTAATTATGATCATCATTCCTGTATTTTGTTTGTTTGTTTTTTTCCACAGATCCTGAATGGAAGCCCACGGTTCAGCCCGATTGTCCAGGAAGAGAAAGAGAGAAGGTTCAAATGGAGAGGCAGAGGAGGGCGAGAAACTGCTGAAGATAAAACGATGCACAGTGGTGAGTGAGATCGAGGTGTAAGTGTGTGTACAGATGAGAGATGGTATTTGAGCCCTAAGACTGATTCTTCTCGCCCCGCAGGGTCTGAAATACCCAGCTCCGTACGCAGATCAGCTCGAGTCAATGGAAGAAAAGCCATATCAGCGCGTCACCATGGAGGAAGCTCGCAAAGGCACTCCACGTAGGATATTTGCCTTCTGTAGCAAATACACATTCAGATATGCACAATGCACATGTTAATTTTTTACTTTCATTCACTGAATGCATGACTGTATTTAGGTCATTGGCCTTTATATACGGTCATGGCCTGAAACAATGCATATTTGTATTGCAACATTTTTGCATTATTTCATCACAGACTGACCTTGACATTATTATTGGCACCCTTGATTTAATCTCTTATGTTCTTTGGTTGATTTAACCATAATCAGGTGTAACTTATAAACATTCATGGCATTCTTTCACCTCTCTAATGGCATTTTGGCCCACTTTTGTTTTGTTTTCTATAATTTCAGGTTTTTTGTCACATGTCATTGTTCTTTCCAAGCTTATTGTCCTGGTGGAAGACCTGTGGATCATTTTCACAGACTGTAATAATGATACCTTTCCATAGTTACCATTGTAAATCTTTTTTTTTTTTTTGTATATAAAAAAAAAAAATGTAATGTAGATTTATAACACTAAATATTGTGTTTTATTACCTTGGCAGTAATTACAGAAGAGTGCTGCTTCATATTCTAAACCATGACTTTTTTTCAGAATTCTTTTATGAATACAAAGTTCAAAAGAACAATTTCATTTTTTTAATTATTAAATGTATTTTGCCTTTGTTGAATAAAAATATTTCTTAATAAAAAAGTCTTTATGGAAGCCAGTTTCTGCCAAAAAAAAAAAGAAAGAAAATAAAGGTTATTGCGACTTTTTATCTCACAATTCAGAAATTTTTTCTCAGAATTGGGTTCGAGTTATAAAGTCAAAATTTGCAAGATATAAACCGCCAATTTTGAGTTATAAATTCAAAATTGTGAGATATGAACTCGCATTGTGAGAAAAAATAAAGTCAGAATAGCGAGAAAAAAAATTCAGAATTGCGACATCTGCAATTCTGACTTTTTAACTCGTAATTTATTTACATCTCGTAATAGTGAGTTTTTATCTCGCAATTCTGTGAAACAATTTCGAAATTGTGAGGTAAAAAGTTTTGTTTGCTTTTTTTATGCTTTATTCAATGGTCGAAAAGTTCTTCAAAGGTACTGTTTATTTTTACAACATTTTGTAAAATTCTAAAGAATTGCGACTTTCATGCTGATTTGAAATGTGTGTCTAAATTAAGTAGTTCCCTTGATGCCATAAAAGCTGATGTCCTCTCTCTTGTTTCTAGCTGACAGACCTGTGCGGGTGTACGCTGATGGCATCTTTGACATGTTCCACTCAGGACATGCCCGCGCTCTCATGCAGGCTAAATGCCTTTTCCCAAACACTCATCTTATTGTTGGCGGTAAGTAACCCTGAAATTTAACTATAAAGAGTCCTGAGGGCACAGTGGCTATAGAGTTATTGAACTATTTATCATTCTGATCATGTAGCACAGAGTCCATCTTAATGTCAGAGCTGTATTTAGCACCTCTCTCGCGCGCCTCTCTGCAGTGTGTAGTGATGACCTCACACACAAGCTAAAGGGCTTCACCGTCATGAACGAGGATGAACGCTATGACGCGGTGAGTCACTGTCGCTATGTGGACGAGGTGGTCCGGAATGCTCCGTGGACTCTAACGCCCGAATTCCTCACCAAGCATCGGGTGAGACGAGAGAAAACTGTCCAGTAGTATAATAAATATACATTTATTAGTGTTGGAGGAAGATCGTAAAAGAAGAACCAAGCAGTGAGCCAATTAATTGTGTCTTTATGTAATGAAAGACTGTGTTTTCTGATACCTAAGATTGACTTTGTGGCCCATGATGATATCCCATACTCCTCAGCAGACAGTGATGATGTTTACAAGCACATCAAAGAAGCAGGTGAGGACAACAGCTTCAGGTTTCAGTCTCTGCATCTGAAACTTCAGAATATGAGCTATAATCAATGAAAAGCTTCTTATTTTTAAGGTAAAATGTGGAGTTTCTGCGCAAATAGAGACACCTCGTGAAATTGCAGAAATAAAGCACATTTGCAGATGCCCCTCCCATTGATTCTTCTGATTTTATTACTATTTTATATGGGGCTTTTACAGTAAATAGCTAGCATCTGTGGCAAAACTTGAGTTTAGCTAACCTGTCGAGAAGAAACTTTGCTTGTTTGGCATCTCGATTGAAACCCCTAAAAGAAATCTCAAAAGAACCTCAAAGGTTTACTCTTGTTTAAATCCATTGTCTTTCTCTGTGTATTTTGGCTAGCATTTCTGTAAACAAATCTAATGTTACGCGTCAGTCATGGTCCTACGCTGACAGCTGACTAAACACCCTCTGACTCAGCCTGCCACAGTAGCCCCGTCCCTAAACTCTCACTATTGGTTGAGCAGGAAAGAAACTGACTGAATGTTTCCATGGTGCCTGGGAGGCTCAATATTTTCACTTTTAGGGGAGATAAACCCATGAATGGCATATTCATAATTGTCTGTAATCAATAAAATGGGTTAAGCAGATGAATTTTGACAAAATTTGGTTGGTTAAAAAAATGCATGTCATTGTTCTTTATTGGAATGCTAATCTTTACAACATTTTCCTTCTCATTTTTGGCTTTCACAGGAATGTTTGCACCGACCCAACGGACAGAGGGCATTTCTACCTCTGACATCATTACACGCATTGTACGGGATTATGACGTGTACGTCAGACGTAATCTTCAGCGTGGCTACACAGCAAAAGAGTTAAACGTCAGCTTCATCAACGTGAGCCTTCATTCGTTTACTAGTAGAACATGATCTCAAGATTAAGACTAGCTACCAGAAATGAGATTAGTTATTAGAAGTTAGTTATTGTGCATTGTTACCGACACGCAGGAAAAGAAGTACCACCTTCAGGAGCGTGTGGACAAAGTCAAGAAGAAGGTGAAGGATGTGGAGGAGAAGAGTAAAGAGTTTGTGCAGAAGGTGGAGGAGAAGAGCATCGACCTGATCCAGAAATGGGAAGAGAAGTCCCGCGAGTTCATCGGCAACTTCCTGCAGATGTTTGGACCTGAGGGGGCATTGGTCGGTGTCTCTTTACCTATAGCTCTGTCCCAAAACCTCAAGAGTCGGAACGCTCTACATTAGCTTCTACTGACATGAAGCATACGTGGCATGTGACCCTCAGTCGTTTCCAGACTAGTTTGATGTTAGCATGTTGTAACAATAATGATGTAAGTAGTGTTGTCACAGTACCAAAAATTCAGTATACAATACCAATCTCGGTACGAATTTCGGTGCCAAAGCAAAACACAAAAACATGCTAATCAAACAAATTTGACTATACTACAGTATACATTAATCCAAACTGTCTACATATTTAATTTTAAAGGGCTTTTGAATTTCAAAGCCAAGAATAACAACTAAGTAAGCTATAAAAAAGAGCTCAAAACTGCTTTCCTGACTGATATGACAAAAACAATTTTAACCATTTGTACATTCTCTAACACGCATATTTTAGATTCACAATTAATTAAAAAGACTCTGGTGTTCAAAAATAGTAAATTTCATAATGTCCTGTTTTTTTACCCTATCCATCCATCTCCATCCATCTTCTTCCGCTTATCCGGGGCCGGGTCGCGGGTGCAGCAGTCTAAGCAGAGATGCCCAGACTTTTCTCTCTCTAGACACTTCCTCCAGCTCTTCCGGGGGGATACCGAGGCGTTCCCAGGCCAGGCGGGAGACATAGTCCCTCCAGCATGTCCTCCGTCTTCCCCGGGCCTCCTCCCGGTGGGACGTAGACGTCCAAGAGGCATCCAGAACAGATGCCCGAGCCACCTCAGCTGGCTCCTCTTGATGTGGAGGAGCAGTGGCTCTACTTTGAGCTCCTCCCGAGTGGCAGAGCTCCTCACCCTATCTCTAAGGGAGCGCCCAGCCACCCTGCGGAGAAAGCTCATTTCGGCCGCCTGTATCCAGGATCTTGTCCTTGCCATTTCACACTCGGCTGCAAACTATCTCAGTGCATGGTCCTGGCCCGATGAAGCCAACATGACAACATCATCTGCAAAAAGCAGAGATGAAATCATGTGGTCCCCAAACCAGACACCCTCCGACCCCTGGCTGCGCCTAGAAATCGAACCGGTGATAAAAGGCAGCCCTGCCGGAGTCCAACATGCACCGGGAACAAGTCTGACTTACAGCCGCCAATGCGAACCAAGCTCCTGCTCCGGTCATTCAGGGACCGGACAGCCCGTAACAGAGGGCTTTGTATCCCATACTCCCGGAGCACCCCCTACAGGAGGACGCGAGGGACACGGTTGAATGACTTCTCCAGATCCACAAAACACATATGGACTGGTTGGGCAAACTCCCATGAAACCTCCAGCATCCTGGTGAGGGTATAAAGCTTGTCCAGTGTTCCACGACCGGGACGGAAACCGCATTGTTCCTCCTGAATCCAAGGTTAGACTATCGGCTACATTCTCCTCTCCAGTACCCTGGCATAGACTTTCCCAGGAAGGCTGAGGAGTGTGATTCCTCTGTAGTTGGAACATGCCCTCCTGTCCCCTTTCTTGAAAGAGGGACCACCACCCCGGTCTGCCATTCTAGAGGCACTGTTCCCGACTGTGACGCGATGCTGTCAGCCAAGACAGCCCCACAACATCCAAGGACTTGAGGTACTCAGGGCAGATCTCATCCACCCCTGGTGCCTTGCCACCAAGAAGCTTCTTAACTACCTCGGTGACTTCAGCTTGGGTGATGGACAAGTCCATCTCTGAGCCTCTTAGCCTTCAGCCTCTGCTTCCTCCACGGAAGGCATGTTGGTGGGGTTGAGGAGATCCTCAAAGTATTCCTTCCACCGTCCAACGATATCCTCAGTTGAAGTCAACAGTTGCCCACCTCCATTGTAAACCATGTTGGCAGGGCACTGCTTCCCCTTCCTGAGGCGCTGTATGGTTTGCCAGAATCTCTTCGAGGCCAACTGATAGTCTTTCTCCATGGCCTCACCAAACTCTTTCCAGACCCGAGTTTTTGCCTCCACAACCCACCCGAGCTGCAGCCGCTTGGCCTGCCGGTACCTATCAGCTGCCTCAGGAGTCCTGCAAGCCAGCTAGGCCTGGTAGGACTCCTCCTTCAGCTTTACAGCTCCCTTACTTCTGGTGTCCACCACCGGGTTCGGGGATTGCCGCCTCGACAGGCACCAGAGACCTTACGGCCACATCTCCGAGTGGCCGCATTGACAATGGAGGCGGAGAACATGGTCCACTCTGACTCAATGTCTCCAGCCTCCATTGGAATCTTGTCAAAACTCTGCCGGAGGAGGGAATTGAAAATCTCTCTGACAGGGGGCTCAGCCAAACATTCCCAACAGACCCTCACAATACGTTTGGGTCCACCAGGTCTGTCCAGCTTCCTCCCTTGCCATCGGATCCAACTCACCACCAGGTGGTGATCAGTTGACAGCTCCGCCCCTCTCTATACCCGAGTGTCCAAGACATACTGCCGGAAGTCAGAGGAAACAACCACAAAGTCGATCATTGACCTCCTGCCTAGGGTTTCCTGGTGCCACGTGCACTGATGGACACCCTTATGCTTGAACATGGTGTTCGTTATGGACAAACTGTGACAGAAGTCCAATAACAGAACACCACTCGGGTTCAGATCAGGGGGGGCATTCCTCCAACTCAGGTATCACTGTCACTGCCCATGTGACTGTTGAAGTCCCCCAGAAGAACGATGGAGTCCCCAGTCGGAGCACTTTCCAGCACCCCTCCCAGAGACTGCCATTTGGCCTGTAAGCACAAATGACAGTGAGAGACCTATCCCTGACCCGAAGGCGCAGGGAAGCGACCCTTTCGTTCACCAGGGTAAACTCCAACACATGGCGACTTTGCTGGGGAGCTATGAGCAACCCCACACCAGCCCGCTGCCTCTCACCGCGAGCAACTCCAGAGTAGTAGAGAATCCAGCCTCTCTCAAAGGGGGTGGTTCCAGAAGCCAAGCTGTGCGTGGAGGTGAGCCTGACTATCTCAAGTTGATACCTCTCAACCTCCCGCACAAGCTCAGGGTCTTTCCACGCCAGTGAGGTGACATTCCACGTCCCTAAGGCCAGTTTCCTTGTCCAGAGATCAGGTCGTCGGGGCCCCTGCCTTTGACGGCTGCCCGATCCACATTGCACCAGCCCCTTATGATTCCTCCCGCAGATGGTGGGTCCACGGGAGGTCGGCTCCACGTTGCCTTTTTGGGCTAAGCCCGATCGGGCCCCATGAGCCCCATGTATGAAAGTTGTGGTTCCGTCTGGTGTCTCCCACATGAGTGTCGGGTTTATAAGATGCTGTGTCAAGTTCAAAGAATTGTAACTTTTACATGACGATGCAACATGTTGCAAGCTTTTGTTTACAGTAGAAAGTTGGAATGGAAAGGTTTTTTTATGGCAACATGGTGGAGGAGGCATTCTGCTCTGTGCTTTTGTAGAATCAATTCTGAATACCGTGTCTCGCGTTTTTTTTTAGATAAGAAGACGCATTCTATGTGAATGACAAAACTGTGAATAAATGAAGACCAAAATCTATTTTTTGAATGAACTATTCATTCGCCAAAGCTGTCAATCTCAACCTCTCAATCCCCAATTTTTTTATTTCAAACTATTTATGTACAGAAACTGGAAGTGACAGTATTCAAATAATTCCAAAAATTTTCTTCATAGTTTACACAGTGAATTTACATGACTTGTCTATTTTGTGATAACATACATACCTGTATTCTTGCTTTTTAAAGTCCCCTCATACGGTATATCCAGTTGGTCCAAAATCATGAGAAGTCTAGTTGGCAGTTGTTAAGGGATTGAAATGAAATAAGAAATATGATCTTGATTCCACTCAAGGTCTTATAATGTCTATGTCTTCCTCTCGAACAGAAGCACATGTTGAAGGAGGGTAAAGGGCGAATGCTTCAGGCCATCAGTCCGCGGCACAGTCCCAGCAGCAGTCCCACACGTGAGCGTTCCCCATCTCCAACCTTCCGTCTGCCCTTCTTCACCAAAACCTCCCCGCCCTCCTCACCCTCCTCACATCACCGCAGCGCCCTGTCTGGCTACACCTACACTGCCCGCGGACAGGCCATCAGCGAAGACGAGGAGGACGACGAAGACTAGAGTGCCACAGCACACCACACATCTGTCTTCCAATACCGGCAATCCAACCTCAGAAACAAAACAATCCTTTCACGACCCATTGGTTTCGCTCTCTGTATTATGAAGGGTTAAAATGAGTTTTTAAGTCATTGTCAGCGATGGGATGTGAGTATTCAAACTCGAATCATGCTGGATTGGCAGGGCTTTTTTGTGTTTTAAAATTAGTGCACATGGTATTAATGCGTTTCATTTTTGTTTTAAGTTCACATTTAATGTTGTAGTCTATAATCGTTAGACATCTCGTAAGTCACGTGTCTCTTGGAATGGCTGAGATATGATGTCTAATGTTGAAAACACTGCAAGGCACCATAAGATAAATAAATTTGTTGTCTAAATACAAGAGCTAAAAGAAAACTATTTGTATCGCAAGGTGCATAATCAGTGTGGTTGTGATTAATAATTCTGCAAATTAGAAAAATATGCCAATGTTATACAGGCATGACTGAGTGGAAAATGATAGTTTGCCTACTTGAATTTGGTGTGTCATGCTTTAGTTAAGGTCAGAATTACAAATTTGAACACTGGTTTTCAAATATATATATGCTTGATAACAGTTGTTTGTTTTTACTGTAAAAATGAAAGTATATAATTTCATCACTGCATAATGCCCTGTTCATCTCTCACTGTGATGGGTTTCTTTCATAGAGCTCTTTACTGAATAAACTAAAACATAGGTTGAAGGCTAGTTTTCCCAGTTCAGTTTAGATCTTTGGACTGGAGCTTGATAATTACATAATTAGGTTCTGCGAAATGAGTATTGCAAATTTTGAAGTCAAACCAACAGATATCGATAACTGAATTACTTCTGGGTTAAATACAATTTACAATCAAGAGTCCGTGTCCAGTATGACTAAATCTAACTAAATCTGTTGATTTGCACAAAATGCAAGTTTCTATCATTGTTTTAAGAGTTACACTGTCAAGTTGTTCATCAGTTGAGGGACAAAATTATGTTCTGTGGTGAATGATGTCATGAACTTGTATAACCATTTACATTCACCTTGAAGAGCCATTTATGTACGTGTATGGATATGCAATGGTCAGTTTTAGACAGTGTGTTTTAACTGAGCTTGTACCACCAGTGATTATGATACGTGTTCTGTTCTCATTTCATAATTTGATGTGAGGCAGAGGCTCAACAAACTGCTGTCCAGACTTGCACTGATGTCAGAATTCAACTATTGGTCTGCTTCATTTTTATGGCAATGTCTGTGTTTTTCCAGCCTCTGCCTTTACCTTTGCACAAATTAAGTAAATCTAGGAGAGATTATTTTATTAACTTTGCCTTCCCCTGTGCTGTCGGCCTTTGATTGTACAGGATGTCCAGAAGAGACAGGAAGACAAATAAATAGTGTGTGATGTAAAAGATAGAATTTGTATTTTTTTGTCCAGAAAGTTAAATTACTACCAACATGTAACATATTTACTTGCGCAAAAAAGCACAGTAAAAAAAAAAAAAGAAAGAATATATATATATATATATATATATATAAATAAATAAATGTAGTCCGTTAATGATTCCATTTGTTAGGCCTACAAGATACATTTTTTTAGGTATTTTTAAGTAATGTAATGAGACATTTCAATTACTTTTGACATAACATGTTAATCACATTTAAATAGGATAATCATTAAATATGTCAACTGGGGTTTTTTAAAGGAAATAAATGGTTTATGACTTTGATTAAAAAATAAAATACAAATGTTATAAAATAGAATCACCATCAAAACACTTCCTAAATGAGATGAAACGTTTAATTTGTTTACCCACAGTTCATGTGACCACTTTAAGTAAATACGTTAGGTGAATGAGGTTCTGCAGGCAAAAAGTTCCCTGCATTAAATAAGAAATGGAAGTGAATTATTTTGAAGGACAAAAGCCTTCCAGACAGTAAAACATGGTTAAATATATCCTATAATTCAAATAAAAATCAATGTTGATGTCAAAAGTTGATGCAATGTTAAAAAAAAAAAAAAACTAAATTGAAATGATTTTTGTAAATCCATTAGTCAAATGCAGTGTATTTTCTTTGTAATAATAGCCACCTGACTAGTGACAGGTCTTTGCATGAATGAAGACTTTCTGAATATATAAGCAGTTGTCTATTTTAGAGGGGAAAATGTAAAAGATGAAAACAAATTAAATCAGGGAGAATCAATATAACTTATTGCTATTGTGTAAATAATTTGCAATCATTAAAAAAAGTAGTCTGCTTACAATAATTTTGAAATATAATATCGGATTACGTAATCCAGATGACATTTAATAGTCAGTACCCAACACTGGACATGTGATATGTTAACTGAAGAAAAAGGAGTCTTCAAAAGACAAATACACTCCAACACAATGTTTTTTTTCCCATTATATATTTATATTGAACTAAACGGTCACAGAGATAGCAAGAAGATACTGAGAGTATGACATATGGGAGAATAACCAACGACAAACTGGACAGTGATCCCCGTAAGACTGACTACAGTGAAACAGGAAGCTGGGCTTTAACTGACTGACGACACAAACTGCACTACCCACTGCCCTCCACTGGATCTGTTCATTACAACACTCGTACAAACACATACAATTAACTACATTTCACATTTTGCATATTTTTGTAAGTAGCCTTTTTAATTAATCCAGAAATCTTGAGGAGAAGGAAGGAGGGAAACATCATATAGTTATAGGAGAGTAAGAGCTGGTCCCTCTGCTCAGCGGCTCATTAGCATCGCGTCTCGTAGATTCCGCTGCGTCCGATGTATCGCACCCATTTAATCACATCGTGGTCACTGTAGTTGAGTTTTGATTCGAACACCTTCAGGTAACGCACCTTCAGCCCCGAGGGAGCAAACGGAACCTGAGTCAGAGGAAATACATCAGAAATGTGTGCCAAGAACAAAAGGGTACTGATTGTTTACAACTGGACGGGTCAGAAAAACTATTATTTTACATAAAACAGACAATAATAATATAAATATGAGTGCTGTCAAACGATTAATCGCGATTAACTGCATCCAAAATAAATGTGTACTGTATTTATTATGCATGTATAAATACAAACACATACATGTATATAAGAAAAATTTGTTAAGTTCATATATGATATATATTTACATATAAAATATAAGAATATAAATATGCAAATGTTTTTTTTTAAATATATACTGTATGTGTGTGTATATTATACATAATGTACACAGTAAATACACAAACGTAAACAAAAACGCTTATTTTGGATGCAGTTAATCACGATTAAATGTAACTGATAATAAAAATCAACATCCATCTATTAGCTTAAAGAAAAAAAAAAGATTCAAGCTAACATTCTTTTATTCATTAGAAATAAGTAGGTGAATAAATCATTTTAGCTGATTTCTTAGCAAATATTTATATTTACTGCTAAAATTAAATCACACAAATCAAGGTTGACAAATCAAATGTATCCAAACTTCATATCCAAAGTTATTTTAGGTTAAAAATAAATATTAAAATATCATTTCTTTCAACTCTTGACAGTCAATATATTGAGGAAAAAAAAGCACGTTTGTAATAGTTTTCTGATAATTTATATTTTTATAAATGCTTTTTATTTAACTTCTTTTGGACTGATGCAGAGCAACCCCCACTGAGTGCCATTAAACCGCTTGAAAGATCAAAGACAATTTTTTTATATAACTACGACTGGATTCGTCTGAAAGAACAAAGTCATATACACCTAGGATGACTCAAGGGTGAGTAATTTATAGTTTAATTTTTATTTTTAGGTGAACTAACTCTTTATGTAAAACATTACATAAAGAGTTTTTGGCATTTAACAATGTGTGCCTGGTCAAAAACACTGACCTCAAAGTTCATGGAAATGGGAGGACGGGCCCACTTCTTCTTATCATTAGTGGGCAGCAGCTCGATCTCAGCACTGATCTGAGACTCCTTCATTCCTGCCATGCGTTTGATCCTGAGCAGAAAGACCGACAGGGTGAAGAGTATATACACACACAAGCACCAAACACAGAGGAATGCCATGATCCCACTTACTTCCACACGATGGCATTCTCACTGGCCTTGTATTTGGCTTTTCCTTTCATACAGATCACCTGCACTCCACTAGTGTTCAGAGGCGTAGGAATACGCACCTGTTCAAAACATTCAGCTCTTAGATCATCTGACAAACAAACTGCACGTGAAAATGTAAAGTCTATATATTCTCTTTTAACTGACCTCTATTTTCTGTGCCAGGAGTGAGGGCTTGAAATTAGATTTGATGACAACTTTGACCTCCAGCTTTGTGCGACCGACCTCTCGAACCAGTGGAATGACCCGGAAGGGCAGGATTATGTCCTTAGTGGTGCGATACCTGCACACACAGATTAAAAATGAGCGAAGACAGAGTCCGACTGGAGTGTGAAGACAGACGGATGCTGAACTGACCTCATGAGCTCATATTCCCCGTCAGGAGGGATGAAACTGATGCTGCGCTCCGAGTCGAACTTGCTGAGACGCACACACTGATGGAAAGTGCAGTCGTCGATAGCTATGGACTGTTTCCCACTGGTAGAAATCATAGAGAAACGAAGAGGAGGACAGTCTGATATCTGAATCCAACATTTCTAAGATATTTGGCAAAATAAGCAAATACTAGAATAAAGGGTACTTACAAATGACATGATCAACAACAATATACAATATCAGAAATCAAATCAAATTAAGTAAAATCACTTAGAAAATGTCACACTTCTAAAAAACTAGGGATGCAGTGATCAATCTCATTTACAGATGAAACCTACGCTACGATTCAAAAGTTTGAGTCAATAAATTAATACTTTTATTCAGCAAGGATGCATTCAATTTATCGAAAGTGACCGTAAAGACATTTATAATATTTTAATTAACAAAAAATAACAAACAACATAACTGTTTGTTGAGCAGCAAATCAGAATGATTTCTGAAGATCATGTGACACTGAAGACTGGAGGAATGATGCTGAAAATTCAGCTTTGATCACACAAATAAATTACATTTTAAAATATATTACAATAGAAAAGTTATTTTACATTGTTATAATATTTTACAATATTAACGTTATTACTATATGTATCAAATAGAAGCAGCCTTGATTTCAAACCTTTGAATGGTAGTGTACAATGCTTTATATGTTGTTTAAAAAACATTTTTGAATGAAATCATTCATTGAAGATTTCAAGCAAAATCAGTTGTGAAAACAATTAAGTATATTAATATTCTCAAGTAATCTGGCATTGAAAAAGTAGTGAGATGGAATTGGAATTTATGATACAATAGTTTTAAAAATGCTAATATTGGTCAATCAAATAATATATAAATAGCTACATGAATCTAGTAATAAAAGACACTCATATGTTGTACTGTAGAGTCTAACATCACAACTGACATAAAACATAAAACACAGAAATATCAAAATACAATACCTTCCCCCTAACTCACTGTGGAAGCACAGAGAAAAAGAGACGCAACAAAAACAGACAGCTTCAAAACTCAAAATAAACCACACGCTTTACAATCAAACATTTCTTTTCAATTCTGGATCTAGAAACAGAATCCAGACAAAAAGACAAACAGAGTGTTCAAAGCAAATAAGAGAGGAGACAGACAGGCAAAAACTCAGCACTAGTGCATGAGGCTCTCTAAAACCTTTTCCCAGGATCGTCAGTGGTTCCTCCTTTCCCCTGTTTGTCAATGACGATTTTGTCATTCATGCCAAACTTGCATTCAGGCATCCCACTCAGATAGCTCTTCATCACCACCCGACCGGAGACGTGAGCGCTCAGGACCTGACCTGTCGGGATGACACACAGCAGCATGTGAATGGTCTGCCTCTAATAACTAGAGTCAGGCACACGATCAGCACGAGGTCTTCACCCTGTGGAGACATCAGCAGGTTGACGCTCTCCAGCACATCCAGGAAGAGCTCGTTGCGGCGGTACTTGATGCCTTCACGACGCCAGCCGATTTGCCCCGTCACCTGGCTGGTGATCTGAGACTGCTCCTCCTTAGTCTGAGGACAATGATGGACCACCGAAGATTTAGGAAGGTCATAGACTACTTTGAAGGGTGGTAGAAATGTCCAGATATTTTGGGAACACTAGTATTACACATACCTGATGCTGCAGTCAGACATGGCCAGAAAAACCAGGGAAAAAAGAGAAATGTTTTATATTAGAATCTGCACAGAGAAAGATGGGCAGAGCTAAACAAATAAATAAACAACTGTTTAAAATATGAAAGAAAGAAAAAAAAAAAAAAAAGAAAAGAAAAATACAGACCCAAAGCTTTCTGTAATTTTTGATTGCAAAAATTCAGGCTGTCAACTTTCTAATCTTGTCAGCAAAATGTATTTGTAAAGAAAACTTTTGTGTGTTCATTTTAGAAATGTAAAAATGTATTGATAAATTATTTGTGTGCAGAAAAGAAATACACTTTTATATATCATATTATATTATAATAAAATGTTTAAATGTTAATTTTTTGATGAAAATGTGTAACAAATATAATTTTCTAAATTTACATACAATATTTAAATGTTTATTTAAAAAAAAAAATTTATATATATATATATATATATATATATATATATATATATATATATATATATATATATATATATATATATATATATATATATATATATATATATATATATATATATAAAAACTAATTTATAATTTCAAATGTTATTTGCTTGTGTGTGTTAGGGACACTGAAAATATTGGAGAGGAAAGTATCTAAACTACTGGCCTGAATTTTAGGATGTCCCCAGAGTAACTCTGGTGTCACATTAGTGTTTAAAAATAGAAATGATAATTATTTTATTAGAAGTAGGGATGTCAAATTTCGATTATTTCCATGATCGATCGTCGTTTAAATTAACGATCAATTAATCGATTAATCGTTAACCATAATACTGTAAAATGCGTCTATTGCAGGCACGCAGTCAGCGGTATGACAGGATGTGCAAAAGCCACACACACACACAAAACGCTTTCTCACTTGAATTAAAGAGGTTTTAGTCTGAATAAAATGCTAGTAGCAGGATTATAAAATGAATAGATGCGATTATGATCATTTGATAAAATGAAGAGAGCGCGCCATACTTTTGAGGTCATTTTACTTTGTTGACAGTTTCCAATCCCGCACGGAGAACGCTGAACGCGCATCTTTAAATGGTTTTGTGGTGCTCGTTGTTGTATTTTAAAGCACAATTGCAATGTTTTCAACTGACATTATTGTATAAAATTATCCGAAATGTGGAGCGCGTTAAGTGATTAAGTGAACTACATCGGCGCTGCTGCACCAAAACACAGTTGCTCACATTAATTTGATCCTGCTGGATTCTGTCCTAGAAAATGTCAGATTTTTAAAAATCCGGCATACAGCGCATTAGATCGTGACAGTGCATGCGTGCAGACGAGGATGAGCGAGCGCGGCTTTGTCTAGATTTATTTGGAGGTTATTGCTCATGTCTCATTTGGCACAAATCGAAATGTTTCCATATTCGCAATGTATTTGAATGTTAAACTATTATTTATAATGTAAACTAGGCTTGTACTTAACACGCATTCGCATATAGACGGAAAAGATGATCCTCTTCATATGAGCAAAAACGTCCTTGGCATAACAGCAGAGTGGACCGGTATACTACGGTCTATTTAAACTGACCAGTGTAACCTTTTAATGTTTAGTTGACATTTTATTTTGATAATGAACAGACTGCGATGTAAGTTTGAATCGCTAGAATATACGTGTGCAGCAGGCTCCGGGGCGATCGAAACAGCTGAGAAATTAAAAAAAATATATATATTTTCCGCAAAAGTGTTTACTTTCATTTGTGCACACTCACAATAAAAACAGAAGATTTGTGCTCTTGTAAAATAAAGCAAACAAAGAGAATGCGTTGTCATCCTTTTTTTTTTTTTTTGTGAATTTATGGTGCGCTCACACTTCTGTTCTAAATCCGTTAATCTTAATTATTTAAGTCGGATATATTTCGCATAGCCCATTTAAAAAAAAAAAAAAAAAAACAAAACGAATTGTTATTTTTATGTTGGGCCTATTACTTGGGATGCTTTAAGGAAAATGTATAGCCTACTATTTTGTCCCAGGGCTTAGAACCTGTGCCCTAGTCAGGTCCATGCAGAAACTTGTGAACGATGCTCGGCGTCACCGTTTAGTGACAGCAGTGCATGCTCCAGGAATGTGTCGGTCAAAGCGCCTATTAATCGCCGTTTTGAATCCAGCAATTATTTATTTAGAAATGATAAGATCTGATTATGACAAGTGTGGTATAAAAGCTTTGTTTATTAGAGGAATAATAGGTTAACTGGAAAATGTTAGATCGCGACCATGCTTTTGGACCCCATAGTCTTCATTTACGCGGCTTTGTTCTGGTTTGCCGGTTGGTCACGAATTTCCACAAATTCAGTATATTTAGGCATTGTTTCTTTTCCTAAATCTTCATAGTCTAACCCTCTAATTTCCCAGGTTTATTTTATTATCTTTCGCTTTTAATAACTGTTTTCGCATCTCTTACTGTGGTAAACGTGGGAAGGGAAATTAAAGAATTTAAGAATTAAGAATTCGTTCGATTTATTAATTTGTTCCCTTATTTCACTTAAATCATGGGTTATTTAGGGAACACAATTAATGAAACATGGACAATTGCCACATTAATAATTCGTAGGAATGAATTAACAAGTTGTAGGAATGAATAGACTACCTGTCCTGTCACTGTGTCCCGCAGCCCTGCAAAGCGCACGATATAAAACAGTTATCTGATGAAATGATTAGTAACTACATTTCTATTGCTTTTAATGTTGAATAACTTTTATGTTGTTTCTATTTTAATGTACTTTAAAGTTTAAATCACTTTAAAAGCTTAATTTGTACATTGTGAATGAATGATGATGCTTTTATATATCGTCACCGTCACTCACAGCCGCTCGCACGTGTTGAGTGCGCATGAGCCACACGCAGCCAAACATTGAATTGGTTAACCGACCATCGATAGCCTTAATCGATTGCATCTCTTATCGACAATTAATCGATCATCGATTAATCGTTGACATCCCTAATTAGAAGTAGTCTATTTTTTTTTTTTTTTGCATACTCAGCCGGTGCTAACATAATACTACAATAATACAATACAAATTAAGTGTTACAATTTTTTTTTTTTTTTGGAAAATATGTAAAAAGGAAATGTCTTTTTTTTTTACCTGGCCCTTGATGCCCTGCTGGGTGATAAAAGTCTTCAGTGCTCCGGTCTCTGAGTTCTGTGGGTATCCAAAGTCCAGGATCTCTGCAACCACACACAAAGAAATAAATGATTCATTATTCTGGAATGAGACACTCGACACATCAAGGACAGTTTTAAGCAGACTTTTGTTTCATATGTTTAGGTAACCGTTTATTTTCTCAGCTGTTAGACGAGGTTTCCAGCTCACGGTTTAAGACGCACCTTGCCACTAACAGCGCATGACTGCCAGGAAAGCATGCCATTTAGAGGAGGGTGAGTTCTGTTGAGGTAATGCAGCTAACACAGGCACACACACGACTGAAGGAGAACAGTGTCGGCAGTCTTACCATCCAGCAGCTCGTAGATCAGCACAAAGTTGTTCTTGATATTCTCCTCGCTGATCTTCCCAAAGTAAGCCGTCATGACGTCACACATCTTGTAGAGGAACTCGAACACCATAGCAGCGTTGACATTCTGCTTGGTGACAGCAGCCAGCCAGATGTTGGAGCGTTTGATGTGGAAGAAGCTGGTGCGGGCGATGTTGGTGACGGGGGAGCGCACCTGCTGACGGGCGTGGATCACGTTCACGCGGAACGCATCCACTGCATTGCGTCTGTGGAGGAGAACAACATCAGGTCAAGGCAGAAATAATGGAGTTGGGCAGGAGCACATGGTCACCATCTGACAGTAAACCCTGGAAGAAACATTCCTTCTGTCTGCGGACGTTCCTTGCTGATCCAAACCTTCATGAAGCTCAAGATAACAAGCTCCTTTAGACAAAAGAGCTCTTGCCTGTCTTAAACAAGACAACTTCTTATGATTTATTCAAAGAGAGTCCAATAAAAGTTGTTCTTTTCAAATATTTTTTGACAGATATTCTTACTCCATCCAGGTTAATCTGCTGCAACTGCGAGCCAATAATCATCAAGGACGAGTTTATTAAAGAAAGTTTTAAGGCAAACATTTCATTCAAAAAAGGTGCATACACAAGATACACAAAACTCACTAAAAGCGTGTCATCTCATGCCTGAGTGCAATCAAAAGGGAAAGGGCTCCATGGTCATTTCAGTCTGGTGCTGATGTACTTGCATATCTTCACAATATTTGATTGACTGAAGTATGTCAGGTGACACATGCTTGCAGTAGAGCTGGGCAATATGAATAGTTACAATACATTCAAAATGCTAAAGATGATGCAAATCTAACAAAAAAAGTGTTTATTCTTGCAGTGTTCTATTTTTCCTACATTTTCTAAAAACCATGTTGCTCACAACCAGCCCCAGTGTCGCAAATCCTGAGAATATTGTTCGAGAATATCAGTATTGTTGAGGTTTAAAGTGCCCCTATTATGGGTAATGAAAGGTTAATATTTCAGTTTTGGGAGCCCCAACAACAGTTTGACATGCATGCAAGGTCAAAAACACTTTCATTGTCTTATAATATGCATTTATTTTTACCTTATTTGCTCAATGATTAGTTTAACGCAGTGGTTTTCAACCTGTGGTCCGCGGCCCAGGTATTGCAGGTGGGCCGCCAATTATTTTCTGTTCATTTCCAGTCCATTCTAGGGCTGTGCGATTAAAAGAAAACGTCCTAAAATCACGATTTGAGCGTGCGCATTTGCCTAACTCCAGGTTCACACACTGTCTGTGATGCGCCTTTTTTCTGAGCCAATGTTGACGGATCAGAGCGTTCTCACTGTGGTAAAAGGCTAGAAATAAAAACGTGCGAAAATAATTCATGTCTAACACATGAGCATAGAGTGAATTTGTTAGTGAACAGGATGCAGTTTAAGTGAGAGGAGACACGTTTTAAGTGTGCACACTCTCTCCTCGCAAAGCAGTGTGTATCTGAGCAAGCACGACCGGTTTTGTGACAGAGCAAAGGAAATCTGCTGGGAACAGAGAGATTCGCACTCGTGCATTATTTTAATGTGCTTTCGTGTTATATTTATGCGCTCTCACTGCTGACCGCATACACATACTGTATACACACTGCAAACACCTGAGGCACCGCTACAATTAATGAGCTCTATGAACAATGCATGGCAAAAAAGAAAAGAAAGTCCCTGTATACAGGATTTTTTTTTTTTTTTTTTGCCACAAGTCTATACATTTTTTTTTACATCTTCACTATAGTGATAATTTTGACTTATGTCTGTTCTAGAGATGTTACAACTTTTTGATAAAGCTCTGATTGGTTTTCTTTTGGAAATATGTTTCAAATTAATCCTGAATGCATTTATGACTGTAAAAGCACAATTGCAAAATTGATCAAAAAAATCACGGTTAAAACCACTGGTTTAACGATTAATTTTTTCAAACCCCTTCTTTGCGTGTCGCTAATCTGCGGTGATTTATTGGATTGATCTCATTTTAATTTCATCATGCGTGTAACGACTGATAAAGCAGCGTTTGTGAGCGCAGTGCTGCTTTGTTTACAGTGTTAACGGGGAATCCTCTAGAGACAATAACTTTATACACCGTGCACTTTCAGATTTATAACTTAGCAAGATGTTTTCATTCACTTAGAGCTGCGTTACAAACTGCATGAGAGGTCTTTTTCAAAAATCCATAATAGAGGCACTTTAATTTATTTATACAACTAGTTCCTCTGTGGCCGATTTGAGGGCCTTAACTTAAAACTGTACGTGGAAGTGTACGCATGTTATTTTTTGGTAACAATGGTTAAAAGACTGACACACCAAACCGACAATAAAGAACTAGAGGCGATGAAAGCTGACTGTGTTGTAGCCTTGCATCTCCTGCTTCTGGGCTAAACAGTTGCCCTTTAAAAAACTGTGAAGACTACAGCCAATGGCCAACTAGCTCATACATTTGGCAACTGCATGAGAACAGGATTTGAATAGATTTGAATGCTCAGGTAAGATGAGACCTAAATTAGAACAGCCTTCTGTGTGTGTCCTCTTGACATGTCATTTGTTTTGCTTTTTCTTCTCGTGCACCACTTCGCTAAGCTGAACAGTCAGCCAGAATGATTCACTGACTGCCCAACACCGATTCAACACGCTCAATGGGATAAAAGGTAGCGAATGGGGTCCAAGTAGTGCCCAACTAATGCAGAACACACTGCAAAAACGGAGCTGACAGACACTCAACAATAATATTATATCTATATATACATCCATCCATCTCTCTCTCTCTGTCAAGGGGCTTTCAAGCATAAATAAAGAAAATAAATAGAAATAAAAATAATAATGCAGCTTTAATTTATTTTGTTTGGTTTATAGATTAGAATCTGTCCAGTTTAATTAAATTTTTTCTAAAAAAAAAAAATTTATAAAATAAATATAGCTGCAAGCAGTGATGACAGGCCCAAACCACAGCAATGAAATGGTTACACCATAACATCAAGAGTGTGAAACAGACATATAGAGATCAATAAATAAAACTTTAAAGTTTTACATTTTTACAAAATAACATTTAAAGTTGTATCTGTTAAAATTAGTAAATGTACTGTGAATTAACTAACATTTTTAATAACTAACATTAAAAAATAATAAAAAATGTAAAAATATATTGTTCATTGCTAGCTCTGTTAGCTAAGGCATTAACTAATGTTAACAAATGTTATTGTAAAGTGTTACCAAAAAGTTTAATGATCGATAAGGATTTTTGAAATAATATTAACCTATTGCCAATACAGTACATATTAACTAATTCTATGTATTTGTTTGGCATTCTAAATAACTGAACTGAGCAGAAAGAGATCAGGCATAAAGAGCCACACAGATGGGAAATCAAAAATTATCTGTATTACAGTGTATGATGTAGTTGTCCATCTGTGTAAACAATGTGCAAAGTAATTAAACCAAAAAGTACACCATTTATAAAGTTATTGGCTTCTAAAGTAAGGAGTCGACTCTGAACCTCTGAAACGAGTTGTTATAGATTTCAAATCTTTTGCCCATCTCTATGTACGTCACTAGGAACACTTTGCATAATAATCTCCGCCTACCGTCCTGGGAGAAACGGAACTCTGACCTGCCCCACCCCCCACACAGACGCTCTGGTTGGTGTGATAGCATCATGTCGAGGAGACAGTGCGTTTTTAATTGTAAAGGCAAGTTTGTTTTACTTCCACTGCCAAAGAATGAAAATCAGAAGATTCATTTTTACCACAATACCAGAGCAGTACAACAAATCCCTTTTGTTGTGTTCACAACATTTCACTGATGACTGCTTTTCTAATCTCGGTGAGTACAGCGGGATTTTCAAAGCGTTTGGCCATAAAAGAGGCTTCATTACCAACTTTATTTAGACCAACGAGCATCTCCGAATCACAACGCGAATTATGATTATGAAGTTATGTGTTTGTTTTCTCCGGAGCGTCTTATCAGTATGTGTGCTGTCTGCAGCCTGTCTGCGCTGATCTTCATGTACAAACACGTCATTAAAATGAAGTGTAACTCCGTGAATACTCAACGAAGAGACATGAGAGAGATATATATAGAAAGCTTGACATGTCTACTTTAAAACTAAACAAGTGCTGCCGAAAACAGATATTCTGTGATAAAGTAATCCAAATGAAAACAATGCGATGTCTGTTTTTCACATCTCCCTTTGTTATATCTAATGTGACCACACCCCCGCGCTGAACACACTATTCAGATTCAAACTGAAGCCCGCGGCTTGAATACACCCACACAGAAGAAAAAGCAGCGAGACTGTTCAAGTTTTTTATTTTACCGTTTGCTTCGCGATGAGAGGAATGAGACATAATTCACCCCAAACAGATGCTAACGCATAGTTTACCGTGGTGGTGTGTGCGGAACAACCAATCAAACCTGACTATGTTAGTTGACCAATCAGAACACAGTATGCTACCGAAAGGTGGGGTTTAAGGAAACTGAATCTTTTGAACAGCTTCGCGCGAACCGTTTGGGGATCTCTGAGAATTTAGGTAATTTTAAAATGATATTTTGACAAAAGGACAGTGTTTTTTAACCTTGGATGGATTTAAACCTAATGTACAGGACATATAAACAGTGATAGGAAGCTTAGAATTTTCATCTTACTGGCTCTTTAAAAGATTTCTTGTCCTCCATCTAGGCAAGGCAAGTTTATATAGCACACAATGGTACACAATGGTAATTCAAAGTGCTTTACATAAAAGAAAGTAAAATAATAATGAAGAAAAATAATAAGAATAACAAGCAATTTTAAAACTTTTAAAATTATTAAAAAATGTACTTGTTTAAAATGAATTTAAAACAGTTAGAAAATGATTTTACATAAAATAAAATAAAAATATATAGTGCAATCAGTTCGGACATTGCACAGTGCTCATTCAATAAATGCACAGCTAAACAGATGAGTTTTAAGTCTATATTTAAATGTGACTAGTGTTTTAGCACATCTGATCTCTTCTGGAAGCTGATTCCAACTGCGGGCGGCATAGTAACTAAAGAAGGACTCCCCCTTGTATTGTGTGAACCCTTGGTATTTCTAACTGACTCTATCCTAAATGTAACTGGAAGCCAGTGTAAGGACCTGAGGACTGGTGTGTGATATGCTCCGATTTTCTGGTTCTAGTCAGAATCCTGGCAGCAGCGTTCTGGATGAGCTGCAGCTGTCTAATGGTCTTTTTGGGAAGGCCGGTGAGAAGCCCATTACAGTAGTCCACCCTGGTGGTGATAAAGGCATGAACAAGTTTCTCCAAGTCTTGGCTGGAAACAAAATATCTAATTCTTGCAATGTTTTTTAAATGATAGTATGCTGATTTAGTTACTGCTTTGACATGAGTACTGAAACTAAGGTCTGTCTCCAGAATCACACCAAGATTCCGACTTGATTTTTAGTTGTTTTGACCCCTATTTTTTTCCAAATGCAATGACTTCAGTTTTTTCCTTGTTTAACTGAAGACAATTCTGGCACATCCAACTATTAATTTCATCAATGCATTGGCAGAGGGAGTCAATTGGGCTGTAGTCATTTGGAGATAAGGCCAGGTATATTTGGGTATCATCAGCATAGCTATGACAGGCAATTTGGTTCTCTCTCATTATTTGACTTAGTGGGAGCATATACAGGCTAAACAAGAGTGGTGCAAGAATTGAGCCTTGTGGGACATCGCATGTCATGGACGTCCACTTAGACTTATGCTCTCCTATACTCACATAATAGCCTCTCCCTTCTAAGTATGACCTGAACCATTTGAATACCATCCCAGAAAGCCCGACCCAGTTTTCCAGTCTCTCTAGTAGTATGTTATGATTGACAGTGTCAAACGCAGCACTGAGATCTAGCAATACCAGCACCGATATTTTGCCAGAGTCACAATTTATGCGAATATAATGTATTACTGACTATTATTGGAACAATATCATCAATAACATTCTTAACTTTTGAGTTGAAGGAATCAAGGAGAATATCAACAGAGTCTGCAGAAATGCTTGGTGTTAAAGATATAGCCTCCAAAAATAGTACACTTGTGTTCTCGTTAATGCACCTCCTTCTGACAGAGACAGATCTAGATTCAGTGGTAGCAGACATCAAAATATCAAAGAAAATACAGAAGTGATCAGATGTGCTATGTCCTTAATAACAATGGATGAACCCTATTAGACCCCTACTGATGATTAAGTCTAGAGTGTGTCCACCTTTGTGTTTGGGTCCATGCACATGGTGAGTCCAGTCAAAAGTGTTTAGAACCACTGTTATCATTTCTTTTGTAGTTTTGTTTTCTGCATTATCTATGTGAATATTAAATTCACATTTACACAAAATCTAGAGGACAAACTTAGTATAACAACCTTAATCTGTCAGCTGAAATGTTTTTGTTTTGGCCCCTGAGAGTTTAAAGCATGCTTCATAAGAATGACTTGTTCTCCATATGTAAAAAAAAGTTTTGGAGTTTGGATAATGCATATATAGAAGATATAGAAAAAAAATTACCTTTATGATTTTTTTTAACAAATTGGCATGGTAACACTGTTGAAGATAACTCAAATATTTTCCAATCATGGCATCATGTTGACAAAGTTTGGTGTGAATTGCATGTATGAGCTTTTGCCAGTGTCTACCTCTCATCAATGCTGATGTGTGTGTCAAGTTTAATGAAATTCTGAGCATATTAAGTGCCCAAAAAAAAAAAAGTTTTGCATCAGTCATGTTTTGACAGTGTTCTGATGAAGTTTGAAACAAATCTGGTAAAAATAAGATTCTATTCTTAAATCTGTTAAATAAATGTTTGCCAGCATCCTTCACCCTTACAATTTGTTAGCTAAAAGTTTTTAATAATTTAAAAGTATATATTATTTTATACATTAATAAATCAGAATCAGTATATTGTTTAATGTTTACATTAATATATCTGTTACATTATATGAATAATTATTTTCATTTAATTTGATATGTATACCAAAAAAATGGGATGTCTTGTATGTGTGTGTGTGTGTATGTATGTATGTACAGTTGAAACCAGATATTTACATACACTTAAGAAAAAAACACAAAAACTTTTATTTCTTTACTTTCATACATTAAATCAGAGTAAACGTTTTCTGTTTTAGATCAATCAATATTAACATATTTTCTTGCATTTGTTAAATGTCAGAATTGAGCGAGGGAGAACTTTAATGTATTTTTTTATCACTTTCATCAAAGTCAGAAGTATACATACACTAAGTTTAATGTGTCTTTAAACAAAAAAAAACTCCAGATGATACCATTCTGAGCTTAAGAACCTTCTGATAGGTTAATTGATTCCATTTGAGTTAATTGGTGGCATACCTGTGGATGCATATAAAGGCACACCTTAAACACAGAGCCTCTCTCTTTGACATCATGGGAAAATCAAGAGAAATCAACCAAGACATCAGGAAAAGAATTTGTGGACCTCCACAAGTGTGGCTCAACCTTATGCCGCGTTTCCATCGAAATTACCCAGAACATTTGTACCAGGAACTTTTTTTCCCAGGAACTTTTTTCCCCCCAGACCTGTTGCTTTCTGTGTTTCCACCGCGGTGTAAAGTACCGGGTAGATTAGGCAAATAGACTGGTGACGTAGGTCTGCGCGCGTTTCTCAATACAAATTACCGCTGATTAAAAAAAAAAAAAAAAAAAAAAAAAAAGTACGCTGATTTTGGACGTGCATCCTCGGTAGTTGGTTCAGACTTTGTGCATTCCTCTGGGGAGTGTGATGTCCGCAACGACGCAAATCCGGTGAATCTATAAACAGCAGCGTACTTGATAACTTCAGTCTGCTCGTCCTGGCTACTGCAATTTTCCTTACTGTATATTTACAATAAAACGAAATATGATATCAAATACCACTGCCTCCTTTCGTTTTCATTTAAGCATAATAACAACTGCAGAAATGTACTTAGTTCAGGGAAATGTGTATACAGCCATTACAATGAAACGAAATATTATATAAATTTGCCTTTTTTATTTTCATTTTAACATATAGATAAATTGAATACAGACCAAAGAAAACCTGTTAGATTTACCCCGCAGCT
Organism: Carassius auratus; assembly: GCF_003368295.1. Lineage (NCBI taxonomy): Eukaryota > Metazoa > Chordata > Actinopteri > Cypriniformes > Cyprinidae > Carassius > Carassius auratus. The sequence continues at coordinate 27,761,664 of NC_039244.1, forward strand.
GAATTATATGTTACGTTTAACCACTAAAGACACATCAGAGCCAGCGGCACATATCAGAAGGTCTATCCCAGGAGAGGCTGCTCTCTGCGGATACATGAGGACTGAGCTCCCGCTGATCGAGTGGAGCTCACCTTCTACGAGATCGGCGTAACACATTTTTAAATAGGCGCTGTCTTTATAAATAAACCATAGATTTGAGTTTTAAACAACTACATTCTCGCCTGAAATACTTTTAAAATTACATTTCATGACACAATAACAGTAATATTTGAAAATTATCTGAATAAATGGTGGTTGAACTCAACCAATGCTGCGTGAACTCAGATCGCTTTGGCTACTGCAATTTTCCCCTCAGTATATTTACAATAAAACGAAATAGGATATAAAATACCAATGCCTCCTTTCATTTTCATTTAAACATAATAACAGCTGCAGAAATGTACTTAGTTCAGGGATAAGTGTAACGTTATATACAGCCATTACAATGAAATAAATATTATATAGACTTGCCTTTTTATTTTCATTTTAACATATAGATAAATTGAATACAGACCAAAGAAAACCTGTTAGATTTACCCCGCAGCTGAATTATATTTTATGTTTAACCACTGAAGACACATCAGAGCCAGCGGCACATATCAGAAGGTCTATCCCAGGAGAGGCTGCTTCTCGGCGGATACATGAGGACTGAGCTCCCGCTGATCGAGTGGAGCTCACCGTCTCAGAGATCGGCGAAACACATTTTTAAATAGGCGCTGTCTTTATAAATAAACAACAGATTTGAGTTTTAAACAACTACATTCTCGCCTGAAATACTTTTAAAATTACATTTCATGACACAATAACAGTAATATTTTGAAAATGTTGATCCGAATAAATGGTGGTTGAACTCAACCAATGCTGCGTGAACTCAACCAATCAGCATGTTTAGCGCCAAAGTCCCGCCCCCGAAAGTTCCGGAACTTTAAAAAAGTACCACCTCGCCAGCAGGGACTTTCTGGGGGGCATTTTTTTACCCGGAACTTTTATTTAGTTCCTGGTTCCTGCGGTGGAAACACACCAAGTACCGGACCAAGTCCCTAGTTCCTGGGTAAAGTTCCTGCGGTGGAAACGCGGCTTTAGGTGCAATTTCCAGATGCCTGAAGGTCCCACGTTCATCTGTTCAGGCAATAATATGCAAGTATAAAAAACATGGGAATGTACAACCATCATACCAGTCAGGAAGGAGACGGATTCTGAGTCCCAGAGAGGAAACTTTTTTGGTGCGAACTGTGTGAATCAACCCCAGGACAACACCAAAAGACCTTGTAAAGATAATTGCTGAAACTGGTAAGACTGTGTCATTATCCACAGTAAAACGAGTCCTGTACCACCATGAGCTGAAAGGTTCCTCTGGGAGGAGAAAACCATTACTTCAAAACAACCATAAAAAAGCCAGACTACAGTTTGCAACTGCACATGGGGAAAAAAAATCTTAATTTCTGGAGACATGTCTTGTGGTCTGACGAAACAAAAATTTAACTGTTCGGCCATAATGATAAACGGTATATTTGGCCACACCATCCCAACCGTGAAGTATGGGGGTGGTAGTATAATGTTGCGGGGATGCTTTGCTGCAGAAGGGACTGGTGCACTTCACAAAATAGATAGCATCATGAGAAAATAAAATTTTGTGGATATATTGAAGCAACATCTGAAGACATCAGCCAGGAAGTTAAAGCTTGAGCACAAATGGGTCTTCCAAATGGACAATGACCCCGAGCATACCTCCAAAGACAACAAAGTCAAGGTATTGAAGTGGCCATCACAAAGCCCTGATCTCAATCCCATAGAAAATTTGTGGGCGCCACCGAAAAGGCAAGTGCAAGCAAGAAGGCCTACAAACCTAACCCAGTTGCACCCGTTCTGTCAAGAGGAGTGGGCCAAAATTCCAGCAAACTATTGTAGAAAGATTGCAGAAGGATACCCAAAACGTTTGGCCCAAGTGAAACAGTTTCGGCGCAATTCTACCAAATACTAAGGAAGTGTATGTATACTTCAGACTTTGATGATATAAAAAGTGATTTAAAAAAAATACATAAAAATTCTCCCTCGCTCGATTCTGACATTTAACAAATGCAAAAAATATGTTAATATTTATTGATCAAAAACAGAAAAAGTTTACTCTGATTTAATGCATGACAGTAAAGAATTAAGTTTTAGTGTTTTTTTTCTGAAGTGTGTGTAAATATCTGGTTTCAACTGTATGTTTATATATATATATATATATATATATATATATATATATATATATATATATATATATATATATATATATATATATATATATATATATATATATATATATAGGCTGGACGATTATGGCCTAAAATCAAAACCTCGATTAATTGAACATTTTACCTCAATTACTATTAATGAACGATTATTTTGTTTCCGTTTTGTTTTTTTGCCCTCATAGTTCACTGACAAGGTTTGTACTGTAAGCAGGGCCATAGCTGGGGTTAGCAGGGCCCCGGTTCAGGTTGTACCAGTGGGCCCTGTTTGAAAGTGTTTAATTTGTATGTTCGTTCTGTTTATTTGTTTGTGCTATTTACACAGTGTTTACGTTTTTTCAAGTTTTAAAGTGTCCAGGTACAGAAACTGAATAATTAAATGTAAAATTGCACTGTAAAAATTAAACATACAGTCGAACCAATAGTAATAGCAATTCCGCAAAAGAGAGCTCAGTTCAGTGTTACCGTCTGTGAGACACGGCTCTCTCTCCGCATGCGCACCGAGCACAGCGCGAGTAACCAACCAACCTTGTGTTTGAATGCTTTAAAGTTTTTTGAATGGTTAAATTGACAGGTGGCAAGGCTTACAACAGCATTCCGTCAACTGTCCTGAGCGTCTTTTTAGACTGGCCTCAGCCAGACGGTTGAGATCGACTAGTAAAGACGTTTTTTTTCCTATTGAAAGCGCGATCTGACATCATAGCTCACTATCAGCAGTTATTTTATCTATGTTCGTAACATTTCTTATAGATTATTGCTCGGTGTAAGAGATAAATAAAAGATCAAATGAAGATAAATTGGCACAAGTACCAGTAAGAGTGATTGCGTGTGTAAATTAGTTATACTATATTATTGTGAAGCTGTGGGTTGTAAATAGCCTAGTTACTTAAAAAGTAGAAAAATATGCTATAATAAGTTTTGAGATTCTAAGCTACTTTAGTAATAATCACAGAACAGCGCTGAGAGAGAGAGAGAGAGAGAGAGAGAGAGAGAGAGGAAGAAAGGCTGTATTTTAATGTTTTTGCTGTTTGTTCTTTGCCCGTATTGCAAAAAATATACAAATACCAAAAAATGTAGCTGTATTATTAAAAGGCTAATCACACAGATATATTTTGGCTATATTGCCCAACCCTAGATTGGGGGTGACTGGTGACATGCGTCAAAGTGATTAGTTGGTTGTTCATTGCTTTTGGGTCATTGGTTGTAGTGGGATCGCTTACCTAGTGCTACAATAGCCACAATGAACATGGAGAAACAGTACAATGGACAAAGAGCATGAGGGAATAATGAAAGGAAAAAAGGAGAAAGACAAACATTGGTTTAATGGACAACAGTACTGGAAACACACCAATGAAATCTTTATGAGAACAAAAAATTGATCTGCGGAATTATGGAGGGGAAAAAAAAACAATACCTCCCCATTTATGGTTACAAAAAATGAAATTTAGTTTATTGAAGTAATGGAATGCACCAATGCTTCCTGCTTTCTAACATCCTGTCACATTTCCTCTTCCCTAACAGAATAACCCTAATGGTATTTAAACCCTGCTGAGCTTGCACATTAACAATAAGGTCAGTCTATTTGAGCAAAATGTATTTAATTTTGCTATTAGAAATATTAAAAAACATTTAGAGGTTGCCAGTGCAAAAGTCAGTGGGTAGTTGCATTGGTAAGATGATGCTCTGTGGTCACTAAAACCAAGTTCACACTAGGGCTGTGTATTATGGACAAAAAAACCTATCACGATTTTTTTAGCAATTTTGCGATTTCGATTTTAATCACGATTTTGACACACACAGACATGCTTTACAGTCATAAATGCATTCAGTATAAATTTTAAACATATCCAAAAGAAAACCAATGAGAGCTTTATCAAATGTCTCTAGAACAGACATAAGTCAAAATAATCACTAAGGAAAGATGTCTAACAAAATTAGATTTTTTCTTTTGCCATGCATTGGTCATAGAGCTCACTGTAGTGGTGCCTCAGATGTTAAATGTTTTGCCCAATATATATTTATTGCCCAAGGGTCACGTACTCAATCTGCAGTGCGTATACAGTAAGTTATATGCGGTTCAGAAGCAGCAACGAGAGCACATTATTGTAACGCGAAAGCACATTAAAATAATGCACGAGTGCGAATCTATCCACTCGCACCAGTGATGCGCGGGTCAATGTATTAATAACCCGCACCCGACCGATGTTTTTAACTAACCCACCCGCAACTCGGACCACAAAAAAATAAATAAAATATTGTACCCGACCCGCTTCCTGACCCGCATTTTTAAAAAGCAGTAAATGCTCATCGTAGCATCATTGGGCCATAGGAACGTAAGCAAAACTAACTAGGCAAAAAAAACAAAAAAAAACGTAATATATTATTTTGTCAAGAGCGATTACACAATCAGAGAGTAGCCCATTTATTTTGATTTGAATATTTTCATTTTAAAAAGACATTTCATGCTTTCTGTAATATATAGCCTATATTTCTAAAATCTGTGAGGCACACGCTGAGTTTAGTTCACATGCAATGCAAGTGATCGTGCCGGCGCCTTATTACATTGTCTGCTAGGCTATATATTTGCTTCTTATTTATTAAATACGGGCAACTGACTGATAAAACAATGATCAAAATTAAGATACAATTTATACCAAACGAAAATCTTTTAAAAAGAGTTTTCTATGAAACAAAACAACCCGCGCATCACTGACTCGCACGCAAAAGTCCTTTGCTCTGTTAACAAAACCAGATGCACAATCAGATCATATAAGGCTCAGATATATGCTGCCTTACAACGCGTCTCCTCTCGCTCAACCTGTGTCCTGTGCACCCACAGCTCTCTCTGTGCTCACGCGCAAGATATTAAATATTTTCGCACCTTTCTATTTATAACCTTTTCTGTTCTCATCTTTTTGCTGCTTGCAGTGTGAACATTCTGTTCCATTGACATGGGCTCAAAAAAAAGGCTGTGCATCACAGACAGAGTGTGTGAACCTGGAGTTAGGCATATGCCCAGTCTACTCTGTTCTCGCTCTGCACTTAGGTGCGCTGCATCCTGATTGGTTCAGATAACATTTCTTGCGTCCAAATTTTTGCTTAAAGCTATGTTGCTGCTACTGTCTTTCTGCTGTGCCTTGCTCCCTCATTGGCTGTAGCTCATCGCAACACCTGACACCACAGGATGTCGAGCCAGCCGACCGCTCCAGATATTTAGCATGCTTGATATTGGTTTGGTTTTGACCAGGCATCAACGAGCCTATTTGATGCGTCATTGATTAGCTCACACATAAAGATTGCTGTGTGCTGACCACTTACTGATTTTCCCCTGATCACAGCCAGACCTGTCAGCAAGCTCTTTGACTTGCAAATCACGCTTAAAATCCTGTAGTGTGAATTAGACAAGGGCTGATATTCGGTATTGTGATTAAAGATTGACCGATCTTTGTCATTTTTTTAATTAATCGCCATTGCCCGATTATGCTGCAGATTAGGCCGCTTTATAGACGTTTTCATCGGGGGCACGCGCCTGGCCCTAAGTTAACTTCCGGTCTGGGTTGTGTATATCGGTCAGGCTGCGGTGCCTTCTACAAACGCAGTTAAAGTCAAGGTGATGAGTACACTGAAGTTGGGCTCAGGTGGTTGTGCTGTGGGATGTGTTTCCCATACATTTATTTATTTTTGGAGACTCGCCATGATTTTAAAACTGATCGATTTTCAAAAAGGCTTCGTTGAATAAACATGAGTAATGTTACGTACTACACGTTAATTAATAATAATTCCTTACATTTATATGTTTAAATATCAAAACGAGGCACTGAAGGAAGACTTGCATGTTATATGCCATATAACGCAGCGTTTGTCAGCGTAGCTCTGCTTTGTTTACAGCTGTTACTGAGGAAACATCTATTTCTCGCGCTTTATGCATCTTCTGCTCGGAAATAATTTGCATTTTCATTAAGTTCACCTGATTTACGCAGCAAACATTGTTTGTTATCAAAAAAATATCTACTCTAGAGGGACTTGGCTGTTATTGATTCTATTTGTAAGTCTACCGGAAGTTAAGTTAGGGCCACAAAAGTGCGCATGCGCAGTAACGTTTGTTTATGTTGTTGAAGTTGAAACCGTCTATAGGCAGGCAACAGCCAATTTCGTTTAAAATTACGTTTTACCCAACTAAAACTGAAGCCGGAAAATTATAATTTTAGTAAGTGCAAAAAGTCATTTGCATGTGAAAGTAGAAACATTCAATTCAGATGAAACTTCTGAAATACTGATTATATGTCATCGCTCGTGACCTGCGCACTCTTAAGCAGTTAAGAGCAGCAGGCTGTGTAATGTGTGTGAATTTTTTTTTTTTTATCACTATGGCTATTTGACTTATAGCAGTGTCCAGTGTTTCCTATACATTGAGTTATGAATGTAATGTTGAATAAAATGAGCGCTTCACGTTTCAAAAGTTAAAATGCACCGCGGTGGTTTTTATACTTATGTATCTTTGAAAAGAACCGCCTGTCTTCAGAAAAGCTTCGATGTCATTTTAATGTCGTCTTTCCTGTAATGCCTGATAAAGTAGCATTTGTGAGCAGCATTAATTTGATTAAAGCCTTCACTGGGGAAACAGGTATATTTCCGCTCCTCCTGCTGGCAGATAATTTGCACTTCCGCAAACACCACAATGGTGCCATTTTTCCCACATGCACCCAAGCAAATTTTTTGACACATCAAGTATAAATCAGGCTTGATGCACTGAATGAAAGCAGTCACTCTCTGACAGCAGATGGCGCTGAACAGTAGAAATACATCCGTTACCCCGGAAAGCCTGTAAACAAAGCAGCTGCGAAGCACTACTTTCTGAATTTTTTTTAAATGATTTAAACAGACATTCAAATTTGGTGTGCATCACAGCACCAAATACTTAAATACCTTAGACTATTTAATATTTATGCTATCCATCTTCAAACTATTTTACATTTTAATCCGGACAACAACAAAAGTAGATATTGTTTGAAAATGTTTTTTCTTTATTGTTCAGCCACTTTACATTAAGGCTCCATTAGTTCATTCATTAGTTAAACTGCCAATGTAAAATTATTTTAAACATTCATTAGTCTTCGTTAATTACAATATTTCATAAAATACTCACATGAACAGTTGTATTTATTTATTTTTTTACAAAGATTAATAACGTCTGTAGCAAATGTAGTTATTGCTCACTTTTAATGTTAGTGCATTAGCTAAGATTAACTAATGAGATCTTATTGATAGGGATGTAGCGATTAACCATGATCCGGTTGAAAATCAATTAAAATATTTGACAATTTAAATCGGTTGAGATGCTAAACAAATCGCGATTCAATTAACAGTAGGAATTCATATGGATATATGTCTGAGGGGAACTTAATGTCTTTAGAAAAGTTTAGATGTTATTTTTCTTGCCTCTGTATAATGCACATTAAAATTCATAAGTGCAGCGCTTGTTTGTTTACAGCGGTAACCAAGGAAACGCTTTAAGCGCCACCTGCTGGCAGAGAGTGAAACTGCATCTCGTTCAGTTCGTCTGCCGTTTAGATCATTTTATATATAATTTCACAAAACTGAAGTCAAACCAATCCGTTTTGCTTTAAATTTCAAAATTATACAATCCAATTTAGATTAAAAACAGCTCACGTTAAATGTATGCAACATCTTTGTTTGGATTATAACTGAAATGAAGTGGTTGCTTCCAATTTTAAATGGAAAGAGCACAAAGCCTTATTTTGTTAGATGAAGAGATACCTTTTATGGGTGTTATTTATTTGATTTGGGGCTTAAAATTTCTATTTAGTTTTGTTATTTACATTTACATTATATTTAAATAGTCATTTAGCAGACAGTTACCCAAAGTGACTATAAGCAATCAAAACCAACAACAAAGGTATATTAATATAGTGTTATATTTCAATTTCACAAAGAAACGTACAGCATTTTGTCCAAGTAAAAATAAAAGACCATGTTTAATTTAGAATTTGTCTCAAATCTAATTTTGTAAAAAATAAATTGTGATTTGAATCATGAGTCGAGTGAATCGTTAAATCCATACTTATTGTAAAAATGTTACATATTGGTCTTTATAAATATTTTGCACTTTAATCTGTGAGAAATTATTTACGCTACACATTTTTATTTTTTGTGTGTATTGCTTTATTGTATTTAAACGTTCAGTTTATTTTTGTTACAAGAAAAAAAGTCATCAAAGCTGTTATACTTTATGACGACAACACTTTTTTGCAAAGAATTTTCAACATCGTGATAATACCATATACTAGGGCTGTGCAAAAAATTTAACACGATTTTCATGCACATCCCATCAGTAAAGACGCTCCTTTAATTAGAAGTATATCTCCAGCACGTGTGTTCAGATTGCCAGGTTTTCACAACAAATCCTTCCCTGTTGCTTCTCAAAACTAATCGCGATTCCAAGAGGATCCCAGATAAAAAATTGCTTCCCAGGGTTAAGATTATACTTTTTTTTTTTTTTTTGGGCATGGTTGTCTTGGTAAAATTCACATTTAAGGGGGATAAATATCACGTTATTGGTATTGGGCTTGCTTCAAACCGCGGACATGAAAAACAACCACAGACTTGGCAACACTGGTTCAGGTGGAGCGGCAGTTACTACACAGAGCCGTAGTCAACCGACAACTAAAACAAAATCGCTTTCAAAATCGACGAAGAATCACCACCGATTTTAAAATCGATTTTGTGTAGATTGTCAGTGAATTAAGGCTCTGTGAAGTAAATGCCAACCAGTGTTGCCAAGTCTGTGGTGGTTTTTCATGTCTGCGGGTCGAAGCGACAATACCAATAACGTGATATTTAGCCCCTAAAAAGCTAATTTTACCAAGGCAACCATGCCATAAAACTTAAATTTTAACCCCGGAAAGCAATTTTTATTGGGGAATAAAACTAGTTTTGGGGTTTTGGACTAGTTTTGAGAAGCAACCGAGCAGGATTTGTTGTGAAAACCTGGTAACCATGATCTAAACGCACGTGCTGGAGATATATTTCTAATTACAGGAGCATCTTTACTGATGAGATGTGCATGAAAATCACATTCGATTTTTTGCACAGCCATACCATATACCATGATAAACGCATTAGCAATTTAATGAAAATCTGATTCAATCACATGCCTAGTGTGAACTTGGCTTAAGGTGTTCCGAGGAGTTTTCAGTGGTGGTTGTTGTGTGTTTTGGTGCCACTTACCATCCCGTCCCAAGATTAACTGACATCAACTCACATAGTCTATCTAGTCCTTGAGATCAGAAGCAGTTTTAAGAGCACTGATGAACTCACTCACCCAATATCATCACGGTAGACGCGGGAGATGAGCACCTCCCCTTTATGGTTGTAGATGAACAGTCCTCCGATCATGGTGGCTGCCCCTCAGACCTCACATTCCATGGTGGGACCTCCTCCTGTAACTCACAGGACAATGAATATGAACATGACCCTCACTGGCTGATAGGAGACCTGAAGGACCCTGATAAGATTTGAGAGGCATTCGGCCCTACAAGTGAGACTAGATAAACTCTCAACAGTTTGACCTTGCTTCTGTGACAAACCATACAATGCAGTTTAGGAGACAAAAAAAAAAAAAACTCTAACTGGCTACAAAATAAATGTATTTACGCATATTAAAATCACATAATATTTTGAACCTAAAAAGAGTAACGTTATATGTGTTAGCGCACGGCTAGACAGGACAAATTGAATGGTCTTCAACTACAAAACGTCGTGATGTCGTCAAAAATGCGTTTTTACGTAAATTTAAGTTTTTGAAATGCAGATTAACGGCGAATGATGTCAGTATTCACTCATTGAACAGGAAGTGTTCGTCCAGTGTGGTTTAATCGCATAATTAGATGTCTGACATCTGAAAGACATCTGTTCATTAAACGAGCGGGTTTTTAAATCGCTAGCCTCGGTTCCGTCCTCTTTTAACTGAAATTAATTATTCAAACAGACGAAGAGTCATTAATAGTCATCAAGCGCGTAAACTGCTCTGTCGCTTTCCTCGAGAACTGTGGCGATGATTATTTATTTCGATGATGGAAACCGTCTTTCCCGGTCGAAATTCAAATACTTTCCTGTCCTCGCGTAATCTTATTTTAGAAACGTGCCCATACCTACTTAGTGTCCGCACGGATCGGCGCGGAATGTACCGTTTCCTCTCCTTGGTGTTTTTCGGGATCTGAAGGATTAGCGGGACGCTAGCCGCTGCAGTCCCTCCCTCAGACAGGAAGTCAGCTGACAGAGATCACGGTGCGCGTGCGTGTGACGAGCGACGACGCAACTGAAGATTTTTGGATGTTGGTTGGTTGGTTTGTTTAAAGCATAAAGATAGATGTTCGGCATATATATATATATATATATATTTTATTTATTATCGTATAAATAGTTACACTGCATTATCCGTGTGTAGTTTCTTTCTGTATTCTTGCTAAATAAAAGCGCATACATTAATATTAATAACGTTAATTGAGGTTGCTTAGTAACCCTCTTGAAGCGCCCAATAACGTGCCTGATTAATATTCATGAGCCAAGTCTTCAGCACTTTGGTGTGATGTGGATGAATGAACGCTCTCAATGTCAGAGAACAGGTCATGGACCAACACAATTCTAGTCTTTAGATTTATAGAGTAGAGCGGAATTAAAAATAAATAACATTTATTAAAAATCACCACATGCATTAGCGCACATGATATAAGAGTGTTTGCCTTAGTCAGTTAGAATCAATGGTTAATCATTGCAAATGTGAACCAGTTCTTACATTAATGCTGAAAATAATATTTCTATTCATTAAACAAACTGATTAATTTCTTGCTGTTCACGCAGGCCAAGAGATCATATGCACGCCTCTGTTTTCTTCTTTTAGCAATTGCTTCCTATGTGTATTACATCTCATTTTTTAAATGTTGTACTGTTGTGCTTTTTAAAATGTTGTACTGTAAAAAATACATTTTAAATAAATATTTGTGAATCTGCTGCAAGAAGGAAACATATATTCCAAAACAATTAGTATTCTCGTGCAGAGAGTAGGTTGATGCTGCTGGGAAACAATTAACAAAGACTTTCTTGTCTTAAATCAAATGATTCTGCTCACTAAATTTTGTATCAGCCTACGCACATTTGTTTCATTCCTGCTGAAAGAAGAAAGATACAGTTCAGTTAAATAAAATGGACATATATAATAAATAACGCTTTACTTTTCTGTTGAGAACATAGTTAGTGATTTAAAAAATAATAAATTATAGATTAAAATCGGATAAACATGTAAAGTGTGTGTGACGTCACCGAGAGTGACGTCGGGATGCGGAGTAAAAAGATGCGTCTCCGGGTGGAGAGAGCAGCACGCGCGCATTCAGAGACTCACATCAGCATCACAAGATGGGCAACGTTCAAGTGAGTAAAACAAGTGCAGTTTGTCTCTTTCTCTCACTTTTCTCAGTTTATTTCACTACATATAACGGCATTGGTTGTTATTAGTTTGTTTTAAGGTTGCAGCAAATAAATAGACTAAATAAAAAAAAACTTACACGCAAACTAGTTCCTCGCATGACATTTTGATGTTTTATTTAGATGTTTAAACACTTAAAGTACACGTTTATTATTAAAATTTAAGAAAATAAAAAAATTAGTTTTCCATATACACATTTTATGTTTACTATGATTTCTTGTGTTTTACTGTGATTTGAGCAGTGTTATACTCTCTTAGAGGAAGAGGGATGTTTATAAAGGAATAACTGTTTCTGTTATCAATAAGTGCAGACTGTTGTTATGGCAGTGGGCGAGGCAGAGGAGCTTCCGCTGTTCCCGTCCCTGCCCAGAGATGCCATGACTCAGCTGTGTGTGTTAGATACAGAGCCCTCCTCCCCCACAGACTCTGCTGCAGTGATCTCATGCACAAACCCTTCAAAAACATGCTAATGGACTCACGTCTTTTGACAATACAACTAGGAGTGAACTGCTTAGCCCATTTCAAAATCTGTTGATGCAAAGGTCATTTAAAACTGCAGTAGTTTAGTTGCATGACACATGATGTTTTTTACACAACCTTCATTTCAGCCCACAATAACTCCTTATGAGGACTTTGATGTGATGGCAGACATCAAGGAAATTCGTAAGGCCTGCAAAGGAATGGGTAGGTCGAATAAAAGTACCACTGACATAATAAATGGGTGATTGTTTTCTTTTTAACTTGCAATATGATGATATATGTGACCATAGGCCACAAGTCTTAAGTGCCAATAAAAAAAAAAAAAAGCTGAATAAATAAGCTTTCCGGTGATGTAAGGTTTGTTAGGATCAGACAATATTTGGCTGACATTCATTTATTTATAAAAGCTGGAATCTGAGGGTGCAAAAAATCTAAATATTGAGAAAGTCGCCTTTGAAGTTGTCCAAATTAAGTTCTTATGAGAATCTATTCTTATGAGAATATTGCTATAGCAATGCATATTACTAATCAAAATAATGTTTTGATATATCTACAGTAGGAAATTTACAAAATATCTCCACGGAACATGATCTTTACATAATATCCTAATGATTTTTGGCATAAGAGAGAAATCTATAATTTTGATTTGCTACAAATATACCCCAGCGACTTAAGACTAGTTTTGTGGTGCAGGGTCACATATAAGCACTTCTGGAGTCTGCATGAACCAGAATTTGTGACCAGCTTTACTTCAGTATTCTGATGGGTTTCCAAGTGATACTAAATGAGAAATAAATAGAGACGAGGCTTGTTTTTAATACTTCTAGTCCACATATCCATAAATTGCTCTCTCCAGTGAAGAAGTCATCTTGTCTGAATCAGGAGAGAAATATGTACGGATCAACCACACTTTATACTTCATTTATATGTTGGATAATTTGGGAGTGAGTAAATGTTCAGCAAATTTTCATTTTTGGGTGAACTCTTCCTCCCTTAAAGAAGTTTTTGATCTTAAACGGTGAGTTGTATAGTCCGCTGGAGGAATGAAGTATGAGCTCATGTCCTGTCGCTCACAGGGACAGACGAGGAGACCATCATTTCCATTCTAGCACACCGCTCTGCAGCCCAGCGGGTGGAGATTAAACAAGCCTTCTGTGAAAAATATGATGAAGTGAGTCTAAAATGCCAGCTCATGACAAACACAAGTGCATACTTAATCAAACTAGAAAGTTTTGTACTAAACCTTTTGATGTTCTTTACATAACATCTTTAGTACTAACTAAACTGAGTTTGTATCAAATTGACATCAAATAAAATCCTTGAAAAGAAAGCTGTAATGTTTTTTTATAATATGTAGGCTACTGCATATCATAATTCACTGATATGTTAAAATATAGTGAATCAACATACTGTACATCTATTTGAGTTTTGTTTTCTCGGTCTGTGGTCACTGTGTCAAGGAGTTGGAGGAAGTTTTGAAGAATGAACTCACAGGAACCTTTGAGAAAGCGATTATAGCCACGCTGGACCCTCCTCACATCTTCATGGCTAAAGAGCTGAGGAGAGCCATGAAGGGTGCCGGGACAGACGAGGACGTGCTGGTGGAGATCCTCTGCACCAGCACCAATCAGGTGACTCCTCTTTAGACACAGAGATAGTCATTACAGTTCAAGGATCAAACAAAGCTGAAAAGAAACCTTTACCTGATGGTTTATCCTGACGTATAATCATCACTTCTGTAATACCATATATACCATATATTTTATTAACAGGATATTCTGAATTGCAAAGAGGCATATATGTTAGGTAAGCTTTGATCAGATATATAATGTTCAATTTATGACGTAATGGAATAGACATGATTTATTGTTGAATCATTATTGTGACTGTAATATAATAAAAGTAATTCCTGATTGTAGTCAAGTAACAGATCTTTTGATCATCAGTGCATGAGCGAGATCTGGAGGCTGATATTGAAGATGACACTAGTGGAGAAGTGAGGAATCTTCTGATTTCTCTCCTACAGGTGAAATATACACCAATGACCTTGGTCTGCTTCGACTGTTTTGCACTCATTTATGGAAGCTTGTTTATGCCATGCTTGAATTCTTTACTTTTTTCTCGCAGTACTGAGAAAACATCTCACAATTCTGAGAAAAAAAGTAATTTAAGTAAACTTTTTATTATTATTATTATTATTTTTACTTTTACATCTCTATTATTGCTTTTGTTTCTCAGAGGTTTGAGTTTACATCTCACAATTTTTTTTTCTCAGATTTATAAGTTCTTTGAAATCTTTGAGATTTTGTTTCCACCACGGAGTAAAAAATGCAATTGTGACTTTTTATCTCACAATCCTTGCAATTTTCTTTTTCGAAAAAAAAGTCTGAATTGTTAAAGATAAAAAGTCAAAATTAAACATTAATTTTTTTCACAATAATCTCATGGCTAAAATGTTTCGTACTAACTTCATAGTATTAGTAATAAGATGCAAAACGTAGGACACCATTAATACTCTGGTGCAGAATTACTGCTTAAGGAAGATATTTTTATGTTAGCATGCAACAATATCTGAAGTTATAGTGCAAAATTAACCAGGAAAAAATGTATCAATACTTGAAGTACCAGGTATTGTAGTTAATTGTTATTTGCTAAAGAACTGCCCTTCACCTGCAGGCCACCAGAGATGAGTCTTATGAAGTGGATGAAGCACTGGCAGAACAAGATGCAACGGCATTGTTTGAGGTGACCTTTGTCTGCTGTTACTTATGTAGTTTATAACTCGTTCTGTATTCTTTTATACAAGTATAGAATTTTTGGGTTGCCAAGTACATGATTTTCACACAGAAATATTTTCATTATTCCATAAGATTTCTTTCTTTCTTTCTTTCTTTCTTTCTTTCTTTCTTTCTTTCTTTCTTTCTTTCTTTCTTTCTTTCTTTCTTTCTTTCTTTCTTTCTTTCCACATATTTATATTATATTATATTATATTATATTATATTATATTATATTATATTATATTATATTATATTATATTATATTATATTATATTATATTATCCACTCCCTTAAGCAGTCTCAGTCTTTTGATGCTTTGTGTTGTTGTCATGAAATAAAACTAAAACTTTTAAAAATAAATTTTGCTGAAATAAAATAATATATTAATATTAGTTTAAAAACTTAACTTGAAATGAAAATTTGATGATCTCCCTTTTGTCAAATAAGTGAAATAAGTAAGCTATAAACTACAAAGTACTAAAATTAATACAATTAAAATAAATTAAAGCTAAACAAAAAAAAATTAAATAAAAATGACAAGGCACACAACAAATGGCTTGAACTTAAATTAAACTTAATTGAAACTATTCAAATAAAAGAAATAGTAATAAGTACTCTAATAGTATTTAAAAATGTTTTGTTTGTGAACTTGACATTTTTTTTAACTAAGTAAATGTTTATTGCTGCTAGATACAAATAAAAGGAGATTTAAAAATACATAATAGGGGCTCAGAAATCTGTGGTATATTGTGTGTTTTGGGATATACTTGATTAGCTTTTTGAGTGCTTTTATCAAACATATATTTGATACATATCACTTGTTGTTTTTCCACAGGCAGGTGAAGGCCGCTTTGGAACAGACGAGTCCACTTTCACCTACATCCTCACTCACAGGAACTACCTACAGCTTCAGGCCACCTTCAAGATATATGAAACTGTACGGTCAAACTGCAACTATATACCTATCACGGCTTTACAGGAGCCATTCTTTCTGAGTTTCTTTCTCTTCTGTTTTCTTTCCATAGCTCTCTGGAACAGATATCCTGGATGCGATAGACAGCGAGGCTACAGGAACATTAAAGGACTGTTACATTACTCTGGGTAACTATAACCGTTCAGACTATTCAAAAGCCTTTAGGAAATTCGCTCTTTTGAATCAGAGTCATATTGCAGCTCCTAAAGGAATAAAACAGGACTTCAGGTGTTTGGTATCTACCACACACATCATACAGTGATTTGGTTTTGTTTGAACAGTGCGATGTGCTAAAAACCCGCAGCTGTATTTCGCCCGCCGTCTGAACGCTGCCATGAAAGGATCCGGGACAGACGAGGACACGCTCATACGTATAATTGTGGGACGCTCTGAGGTAGAGATTACTATGGGCTTGATATCACAAAAAAAAAATAATAATCCATGATAGTACTAGAAGTAAAGCATTTTCTTTTCCCCTTCACGTTCACTTCCAGGTGGATTTGGAGACCATCAAAGACATGTACTTGGAGAAATATGACATGACCCTGAAGGATGCCCTGAGCTCAGAGTGCGGCGGAGACTTCAAGCGCCTCCTCATAGAAATACTTCACTGAGTCACCGTCAGATGGAGCCAATAACTAACCCTTACTGATGAAAGACAGTCCGTACAACACTGCCAAAAAAACATGTATACGCTCACACTCTGACTCTACAAGAGAACTATGTTTTCTCATTTTGTCATCAGTGCAATTTGGAATCAGGTTGTAATCACTTAAATACAGTTTGGTTAACAGTTTCCCAAAACTAAAGGGGTGCTCCATTTGACAGTTTTAGCGTTTTTATTGCAGTAAATTTGACTTCTGCATTAACTCAATACACACGTGCCTTGAGAAAGTCATGAGTGAAAGCTCAGTACTTCATCATCCGTTTCTTACAGGACCAACCGTGGAGCACGAAGGGTGATCCTTTATTTAATACTCTGTCTGTTCACACATGATGTTTGTAACACATCTATAAACCAAATATGTAAATGTATGGCTGACGACTTTAGTATTATAATTGTACTAGTTATATGCTAATAGTTATAATGACAATACTAATAATGCTTCAGTCCTTGATAATGCTTTGTTACTATTCATATTTTGAACAGCAATGTTATGCGGTGGGGACTGTTAATATTGTAAAGCAGCGGCGTGAACTTATTGTTGAAATGCTTCAGAATATATCTGTTTTTGAAGATAATGTGAAAATGACTGTGGATTGAAGAAACTGATTAATATTATCAGGTTAGAGATCAATATCTCACTAGTGGTCAAAGAGTATTGAGAGCACATTATCAATAAAGCATGCTAAAGTAGATTAAACACACCCCTGTTGTGGACTCTTTTTTTATATATTTCGATTTTTAAAAGAATAATTATAATAATAATTTAGTTTGTTCTTGCTATGCCTAAAGACAGGAGATTGCAAAATATATCATATGGGCCATATAAAAATATACAGATTTTATTTACAAAAATGTAAAACTATGAATTGTAAATCCATGTATATATATATATATATATATATATAAAGTATTGTTATGAAAATGTAGCTATTTTATATTGGGAGTTTGACTAAATAATCTCTGGGAAATCATTTATGTACACTTTCTGTCTTCTGAATGAAATCCAAGTCCAAATAACACTAGACTTAAAAAACAAACACACAAATACTGAATTATTTTCCAAATATCTTCTTTTGTGAAAAACATAAAGGGTTAAAATAACACGAGAGGGATTAAACAGTTTAAGAATGGTTGATGAATCTACTCTAGATACATAAATTAAAATGATATAATATTTGAATAATTTAATAATCTGTTGACACTTACAGCCTGAGGACACTTAACCAAACCCTTAGTGTACAGGAAGGAATAGAGAAAAACGAAAGAATCCAAAACTTCAAGCTCCCCCAATGAAACTTAAACATTTCCACATGTTTCAGTTCAAGTCAACACATGCAGGCTTCAACACATCAGTAGTATTGTCAGCTCTTCTAACACTGAACACCTGTACCGTCACTTCACACATTTAACCCTCGCACTCAGAAAAGGCCACAAGGTTCACGTCAACTGTCCTGACAGAGCAGACTCGATTCACATTTCACATGTAATATCTAAATCTTTACACATTATGTTACTACCATTGTACACTATTCAAAATTCTGTAGAAATGAAGATTATTAATACTTAGCTAATTAAATTGGCATGTCTTGTTTTCCAAATCAATGGGATCTGTACAAATTCTAGTTAAATCGAATTTTACGCATCTTTTTCTTTTCTTGAGCACTAATTCATTTCTATCCGTGTGAAGTTTTGGAGTGGGGTGTATGGTGAGTAGCCATAATTCAGTGCTTCATGTTGGCCCTTTGAAGGGTTCGGTCTATCACAGTCTTCTCTTTGTGGAATAACTTTAAATCAACATCATCTTCATGCTGCCAGTGAAGCTTTTGATATTTACCATATGACTTGGAAAACCACAAGTTGCTTCCTAAGATTATAAACCTATTTTCAGTCTTATAGATTCAGGATATGGTTTCTGCTGTGGTCTTTTTATAGAAATATAAAAAAACTGAGGATGAATTTGATTTGGTGTTGCTGATGTCTCTTGTAATACATGAAATGTCATAATTTATTATTTAAGAATAACAACATGTTTATAAATGAGACCAGAGGGCTACTTTTATTCTGTTTTATATAAAAACCTGAATATTAAAGAACACAATCAAAGCCATCTGGCTCTGAATGCCACAAACACCTGGATTTGATTCCCACTGGAAAATGTTTACTATCTTTTCCTGCTTCTGTCGTGCAAGGATCTATTGACATTAGAAAAAAGCCTTGAAATTAAATCCTGCAAAGATGTAATGAATGGTTATAATAGTAATAAAAGTTCTGTGATCAATTGTAAGATTATAAGATTATAAGATATTGGAAATTCTATTTAGAATTAAAAACAACAATATATGGCACTGAATGTTTTATTCAAAGACACAGGCAAGAAACAAAACATGCTGTACGACATACACTCAGTTATGAGGAAAACAAAGAAAATAATTCATGAAATACATTGGGAAAATGTTGAATAGAACTGGCAGATGCAACAACTTTAATAAGATTAAACCATACAACAATCTATCACACAAAGATTTGAAAAAAAAAAAAAAAACATACACACAAAAAGAATCTTCATATTTTCCCACTTTTTGTCCTCAGCAAAGTTTTTAAAAAGCATACGTGAGGACACAATGCTACTTAGAGCAGAAATGTAATATGAAGCAAACTTTTCTTCTTGTGATATTTGGTTTTAAAAAATGAAACCAAATCAGATGCGCCTAAATAAAAACATATGTTAAAATGCATAAAGAGTGTAAACAGACCAACATTCTAGCTTGATGTCATGCTAGCTGAATCATGCTATGATCATGCAGCTGTCCAGAGGATAGACATGCTACTTCCAGCATCATGGGAAATTTGGTTGATGCGGCCTCTCACACAGTCCACTGTAGCAAAGATCACAGTGCCGTTACGCACCTGGAATGATGCCCTGAGTCCCACACTTGCCCAAATGCTTCCCTCTGGCATATGTCCACCAATCTGTTGAGCTACAGGGGCTGGCTGAACCCCCTGAGACCCGCTCTGTTGGAGCAAGGTGAGTTTGATTAGACTGCATGAGTGGATAAGACGCAGATCTAAAGCCACACTCGCTGTCCCTGCTTCCCGAAAGATGAAGTCTCTGTGATCTTTGGTTCCAGCAAGTGCAACTTGTGGAACCGCTGGACTTGTCTGATGGAAGAGCAAGGGTTTATTTCGCACTGCACCAAAGGGGAGACCTCTCCTGGACACGGAGGCTGACAAGGCAGTGGACACGGCTGAAGGGATCCACACCAGACTGAGCATGCTAATCCCAGAGTCGTCACCGAAGTAGCGCACATTGCACTGTGCGGGTGCAAGGATCTCAAAGGTGAGTATATCCCCAGAATCCACAGTGGTGGCTGCCGACAGAGATACAGATGTGTCTCTGTAGTGAACCCCAGGTTTAAATGCACGGGTCAGCTCAGCACTGCTTCCGTTGTGGTTCACGTATGCAAGCAAGTTGAAGCCCTCGGAGATACAGGCTTGACCCATGGAGTACAATGCCTGCTGGAGGACAAACTTCACAGTGCCACTTTCTCTGAAGCGCACCCCTCGATTGTCATGGGACAAGCCTACCATGTAGGGGTCAGAGATGGATGACGTACGGAAAGCAGGGCGGTAGTTGGTGTGATAGTGCGCAGAAGCAACAGCCTGAGCAGTCATTGCAACCGCACCTGTGTCATGGGACAACCAGAGCAAGCTGAAAGGTGAGATTAGGCTGCTCTGAAGGTGCACATCGTCCTTGTCTTGGCTACACTGGTTGGTTGCGCTCTTGAGAGTAAGGTAGAGTACATGACCTGGCTCCACAGCAGCTGCTCCACTCACGCTGGCACTCTGGAGAGACTTCCCCTCCCGATGCTCCAAACGCATCCCACTCAGATCCCGGCCTTCATCTTCACTGGCTTTTAGTCGTAAACATGCTTGAACAAAGCTGCGGCAGCCATGTTTTAAACCAAGATTATGGTCAACCCAAACAAGACCATGCTGGTGAAGAACTACCCAACCATCAGTGCAGGAAAGAAGACTTCCGTCACTGTTACCACGGATGTGAAGTTGCTTAACAGGAAGCTCACTACCCTTGGCCAGGTCAACGTTACCAGACCAGGAAAGAGAGAGCTTGCTTTCAGAGGGGTTGGCACAAACCGCATCATTCAAGGCCAAACATGGGGACGTCATTGGCTGAGAATCGCATTCTGTACAGGCTTGACACTCTTCCGTCTCAGAACTGTAAAAGTAAGAGTGTCCACACATCCCGGCGGCTGCTTCCCTCTCCGACATCCCGGAGCAGCGAAATCCCCCTGAAAAAATGCATTGTGTTTAATCTTCTAAGAAGTAAACCTTAACCAACTCTGGACGTCTTGGTAGCCAACTTACCTGGTGTGTTGAGGCACTGGTTGCGTTCTTTACATAAGTTTGGTATCTCTAGGCATTCGTCTCTGTCCTATTGGACAATTATAGTCGTTACCTTGTATTTGTTCAAAACCGATTATTTGACTACAAGCTGTGTTTGCATAAATGACATCAATTCTATTTGGCTTCACTATGATCAAAATTATCCTTTTTAAATTCACATTAACCTCAATTAAAGCATTTTGGTACAGCAATAGAGCAGAAGACGTACCTGGCAAATCCTGTCAGCATGAATTGAACACTGAGCCACCAGAAAGAATCCCGGAGGGCAAACAGTACATTTCTCACAACGTGGCCGGTCTGTGCTGAAGTCACAGTACTCATCTGCTCGGCAGGATCCACAGCCAGGTAGAGGTCTCTCAGCATCTGGAACACTGGCATCCATGTTCATCTTATGCATTGCAAAGGCTTCCTGAGAAAAGGTTCTAACCTGGGATTGGAGACCATCCAAATGGCTCTCAATGACGCCCTGTGGACCTCGTACAGATATCTGTTTGATGCTTTCAAGAAGAAGGTTGTATTGGGTCTTGACTTCCTCCATCTTTTGAAACGTAACCCGTTGTTGGTCCAGTATTTCTCTTTGGTGGGCTAGTAGAGTGTGTTGCTGTTCTCTCAGCGTGTTCTGAAATTGCTTAACTTCAGCTTGCTGCCCCTGCAACTCTGCCATCAGTTTATCCTGACCGCTCGCCAAGTGCAAATGCAAAACTAATGCATCTTCAGAATGGACCTCATTTGTGCCTGGTCAAAATTTAAGGAAAAAAATTACTTTTTATTTGAAATTAAGCTTTAGTTTTGAGACACATTAAATTATTGAAAACATGCATGCTTAATATTGTAATTAAATTGACATCCTTTTACAAACTGCCTGAGGGAGCAGGCAACAATCCATCATGTAATCAATTTCACATGGCCATGACCTCATGGTTTGGAATTTAAAAGTGTATTACTATTTTTATAAAAATGAATGATTGATATCATAACACCAAGCACCCAATCACTGTTTACCTGGTTTGATGTCACATGTTAACTGAATTCCAGTTGATGGCCCCCTTCCAGTTCCCAGCTCCGGAAATTCCCCCAATACTTGCTCGGCTCTGTCCTGCATGTGGTCAAAAGAAAGGCTGCTTCTTCCAACATCTGACTCTGTGGTGCAGGCATCTCCGACACAGGAATACTGTTTGGGATCTTGTCGCATCCTTAGAGGTAGTTTACATCCGATTCCCTTGCAAACATTTGTATCATTATTTGTTTGTCTCTGCGAGCTATGACAACCTCTTCCCGTGCATCCATGTGGGTTGAACACCTCAGCTGTGATAGTCCTTGGATTTACTTTCGGACTGCCAGACCTACTGTGCTGTGGATGTATTACCGTGTAGGGAACCGCTGGGCGTCTTGGAGCATAAATTGAATATCTGCTCTGGTGATCAGGTGACCTGGACGGAGACCTTTGGCAGTGCGCTCCTGTGCACGTTTCAGGTGCACTTTCAGTTTCTCCTTCACACATCATCAGACAGATGAGAAGTAAAAACCTCTGAACTTCCATCGCAGCTTGTGGACAGTGTAATAGTAAAAATGCAAAAGACACATAAACCTGGGTCTCTTGTAATCCATAGAATGAATCAGAGCGGAGCCAAACACATTGTCCACATGGTCAGTTCCGACAATTGTTTCCAAACTGTGGAAGCAAAAAAGTGAAAAAAAAAAAAAAACGGTTAAAGCAGTTATAATGTCTGTCTGGAAGGGAACGTGTGCTCTGAAACCTGTGGTGGAAGTTCTGAGGAAATGTCTATATGTGGCATTACACACACTTAATTGGCAACAGGTTTCCCCAAACCTCTGTTAACCCATAGAGTTCCCAGATATGATACGTTTTCATGTCAGCTTTAACTGGAAATTTA
Organism: Carassius auratus; assembly: GCF_003368295.1. Taxonomy (NCBI): domain Eukaryota; kingdom Metazoa; phylum Chordata; class Actinopteri; order Cypriniformes; family Cyprinidae; genus Carassius; species Carassius auratus. The sequence goes on from NC_039244.1 coordinate 27,784,653, forward strand.
CAAAGAATTATAAAATCTGCACATTGAAAAGTAACTGAAAAGAATAAAGCTATATCGTGGCATTCGATGGCCACTAAAATGTGTATTATAATTCAAAGTGGAATTTGAATCATTACCTGTCTCATCAAATATATTATTATTTATTATTGTTATTGTTTTGGTTTTGCATTACAGCTATAGTCCACCCCAAAATAGAAGTTCTTCCAGTTTCTTTCTTCTGTTGAACACAAAATAAGATATTTTGAAGAATGTTGGTAACCAAAGAGTCGCTGGTATCCATTTATTTCCTCCCAATTCTATGTTTCTTTGTATGTAAGGAATATGTTTATTATATATATTTAACAGTTTCCTTAAAATACGTCAATGCCAATGGAATATGTTATCATTTGAGCTCTTTCACATGCTAGTACAGGGTTAATGTTTTGCGTAAGCATCTGTAATTACAACCAACATCTTTAATTACAGCAGACATGTGTTTGTTTTGATCTGCCAGCCAAAACCTGCTTCTGGTGTTACTTCTGACAACCATCAGAAGCAGCTCCCACATGTATACGTCTCATCATACACACCTCTTAAATGCAACTGATGTGTAATGCATATGAAGTATTTACACGTTTGTGTCTTTATTATGTCCTTTTATGTAACAGCTGCTGTTTGATTAGCCAGATGCACTACAATAAGACCATCACAAGCACACTAAATACAGAATATAATATGACATACATTTTTTATATAATAATATTTGTATTAATTAGCATTTCTATTTTCAAAGCTAAAGGTCTCTGTTTGATCATTTACATTATTGTATTTGAGTGTTTCATATTTCTTTTCATAATTTTTTTGTAATAGTGCATGCATTTTTTCCCAGAGCATGTGGCCAGATGAGGCTCCAAAACACCTCAAGCCAGGATCCTGAAAATACCCCAATAGAACAAAGAGATGGGGAAACCAGACCTGGCTGCGTATATACACTGTTTTCACTTTCCTATGATAACAAAAGATGTTGTCCTCTCTCTTCAAAGTACTCATTAAAGTCTTAATGGATGTCTGTTTTTCACTTGCATTCTTTTTTATGCTGCTTGAGTCCTATATGGCTACATGGTAACAAATAAAACTGATTTAAAATGTGATAATTTGATTTAACAGTTCAGTGCAGTTTCATTTCAATTCACTGTACTAAAGTTTGTTTCAAATTTCTTGCTTGAACCTAATTCAGTTCCCTGCATCAACTATTATAAAATACAAAATTATACTAAGTCATAGTATTATTCCTGTGGTGTGCAAAATAATAAAATATATATTTTTTTATATTTAATGTCTCATATTAATCATTTTAACTTAACTTTAGGCTATACTTTACATTGTAAAATGTTTATTCTTGCAAATGCAGTTGGCAGGGTCTTTGTTGCACTCTGAAAGAACACTGATGAAAACAATGTCTTAATGATTCATCAGAATAAATACAAAGTTCCTTTTCAACTGTATATCAAAGTAAGACCCCTTCCAGCTATGAAACAGTTTTCATCAGAAATTCAGCCAAGCCTTAAAGGGATACTCCACTCCTAAACAAAAATGTTGTCATTAATCACTTACCATTTCGTTCCAAGCTTCGTTTGTCTTTGAAACACAATTTAAGATTTTGGATGGAAACCGGGAGGTTTGTAACTGTCCCATAGACTGCCAATTAAATAACAGTGTCAAGGTCCATGAAAGTATGAAGGACATCGTCCATCTGCCATCAGTGATTCAACCGTAAAGTTATATAACTTTACAGAACAAGCTATGAACTCAGTCTCTCTGAATCAGAAGGAAGCTGACTGTACAATCCAGTGCATGTTTACGTTTATACAGTATATATGCACATATATATATATATATATATATATATATATATATATATATATATATATATATAAAACTAGAAGTTGAACTTATATTGAACTTATTAGACCTAAAATTTACAAAACTAGAACTGACAATGTTAAAGTATTTCTGCTGAATAGGAACTAGTAACCTTGGTTGGGAATCAGTATGAGGATAGAAATATTCCTTTTCAAACCCACACCCCCCTCTGCTGTCCATTTAGATCAACAGAGTCTCTCACTGATGAGGTGGACATTTTGGATGGAGAATGACTTATTTTCTTTAAATAAAGGCAAAAAAAAAAATATAGGAATATTTTGTGTGAATTTCTTTATTAGTTTTACTTAGTCTTACATCTATAAAAATGATGTGATTTTTGTTGTGTTTACGTTGAATTAAAAGCTAAAAGAATTTAATCAAATTGATTCTTTTGTCACCCAGGCACCTAAACAAATCTAGCACAGTGTTGCACAGGAGAGTGCTTTATTATAAAAAGAGACTGTACATAAAAAGAAAAACAGATTATATATACAAAATGGTAATAGAGATTATATTATTTGCAGATATCCTGCAAAGGAACATTTAAATTACAGATCACTTGCACATCATATGACAAGGCCTTGCAATGCTTAACATTAATTGGTCATTGTTCAGACAGCTCTATGTGAGTTACATCCACACAGATATTTCATTTGATTCAATAAATTAAAACACTGCACGCCTTCAACAGCAGTTTGAGACACTTCTAAAAACCAGCAACCAGAATCATCATCATGTTTGTGCCATGCTAACAGTTATGAGCTCACATTCATCAGTACTATACACTAAACTATGGATTATCATCTAAATTCAGCAAAACTTGTGAACTGGTCAAAACCTTGACAAATTCAGCTTTGCATGGTCCCCCAACATGAAATCTACAATGACTGAAACTGATTTCTGCTACATTATGAAACCAATTGGAATCTGTGGGCAATGCTAGAGACTGGTTCAGCTAGTGAGCCAGTGTCGCCCGCTCAGTGCAACATCAGAAAGTTCACAACACTTCAGCAGTTTCAACAAAAACACCATCAAAGATCAGCTTGGCACAGTTTAAACTCGCAGCACATGGGTGACTCTCAGAAAAACATGTCTAGGTCACAAAAGAAGAAAACGTAACTGTTTTGCATAAAGGAAACGAAGCCTGTAGGACCATCAAGAATTTTTGCATGTAATGTAGGCGTTTTATTACTATTATTATTTTTTTTATATAGAATTCCCATTATTGATTTTCATCAATGTAATACATTTTTTCACACTTAAATCAGCATAAATTAATTGCAATACAAGAAAGACTACCATAATGCATACAAACCATTTAAATAATATATTATATCGTCACACTACAGCAATGAGGATGAGATTTCTTTTGAATTATGATTAGTAGTATTTTGGGGAAAATGTGCTCAATTATCATGAAAATAATGCCGTAATGCAAAAAACAGGCATCATTGTCTGTGAATTTCTTTTTCTGTTTTAGGGTGAAATATATAAAGTGTGGACTTGTTTTTGACGGGTTCGTGAAGTTAGTCCGATATGCAGGAAAATCATCACTGCATCAGTCTTTTCCCTCACCGTACAGCCATGAGGTAAGATTATTAGCAAATCCCGAAGGCGAAATGTAGGTAAAGACATAAATGTCATTTTTATATTGTTGCCTAATTATTTTCCAGGCATAATAATATTCCAGAAATGACATTCAGATATTTCTTCCTCACATAATGGAAGAGCTTGACCGTTTAGTTAAAAAAAAAACAATATTTTAGGGGAGGGAGCAAATACGGGTGTCTATACAATGACAAAACACGTACACAAAAACAAACACTAGCAACAGCCTACAGGCAACGTCGTACTGTAATATATGTACAAAATGTATGAGGCAACCTAACCAGAAAGTAGTGCGACTTATATTCTTTGTAGAGGCAGTACGAGCCCCGTCTCCTCAAACCTTGAGCACTGCAGATGCTTGGATACATTAGCGATTGGACAAAAACAAACATTCAGTCATATCCTAATGCACTTAGTTTGTAACTGATTGGCTGCATTGTATGATGTCTCTGGGATTTAGCATTAGTCAGCATAGTGCATGATGGATTCAACGTAGTTGCCAGGAAACAGTCCGGTCACCCCATTAGACACGCCCTCGAACCAGCCGTCATCGTTTTTCTTGATGATGTAGATGATGGCGCCCTCCATGAAAGACAGCTCATCATCTTTGTCCTTTGTGTAGTCATAGATGGCCACCACTGAAACGAAGGAGGCAGGGTTAGTATGACATGGCTCAGAAACTCTAGTTCTATATCTATACATCCATCTCATTTACAGACACAAATTTAAAAGCCATTCTCGGTTCAAAACCCTTTAAAAACATTAAAAAGAATAAAAATGATTTCAAAAGAACTTTGAAGGAGGAGAAAGTGGCCCTTACCCTTCTCTATGTAGGATTTTGGGGCCCAGTGAGGATCTCCATCAGCATAGGGGTCATTGTAGTGCACCAGAGCTGCGTCGTCTTCTTCATAATCCACAGGTGGAGGTGGAGGGGGCGGAGCTGCTTCCTCAAACAAGGGCGTGTCCTCAGGTAGCGGAGGAGGGGGTGGAGAGGGGCTGTCTGTTACTGGAGGACAAAGAATTGGGGAAACCCTCACTATGACATCATCTATGACATAAGTCAGAATCCTACATTTCTCTTAATATTGGAGATGGCACAGATCTACTTTAATGCAACAACGAAAGGGCAAGAAAACCTTTTTTCAATGATTTTATCCTTTTTTTTTTTTTTAAACAATACTATTTCATGTTCGTATACTATAATTCCTTAATTGGTCAATTTTTGTTACATTCTTACTAAGAAATAAAAACAATAGATGCCAGTGACACTAAACATCTATTCAAGGCATTATATGCGTGGAATGTATTTTTGAATACATTATGAATAATTTGTCATTGACTCTAAATATGAGCAAAGCAAAAGTGATGTTTATATTTGAAAACACCACCAATAAAATGCTATATTATTATGTTTTATTAAAAATATCTAGATCTTAAAAAAAAAAAAAAATTATATATTTTTATATATTTATTTTTATATATAATATATTTTTGTAAATGCTATATTTGAGGTTCTGAATAATTCGGAGTGCAGGTCATGGGTAGGTGAACGGAGACCATATGTGAAAGAGTAAGCGCTGTGCTTCTGTGTGCATTACTCACTGTTCTCCTGAACTCTGGCCACAAAGCCAGTGAGAGGAATCTGGGGCGTGAGCTGCACCATAGGAGGAGGTGGAGGAGCGACAGACACTGGAGTCACACGGAGCGCAGATACACACACACATTCATACACATCCAGCCCGACAGACAGATGATAATCAGCAAAAAAAAAAAAAAAAGCCCAAAGAGTTAAACAGAAGCAGATAAACAGACCAAAGGTAAAAGCCGTTGTGAGTTATTGTGACATGAAGAGATGAATAGCAGAAAAGCAGGCAGATCATTGGTTACTAGGTCTGATAGTTGCTGGTAACCTCATTTATTACCAAGATGTGATTGGTGCAGCTAGTGGCTAAGCAATTACACACTTGAGCTTGACATTTGTTATCCAATGCAATGGCATTTTGAAGTGCAAATTAAAGATATAGTTCACCCAAAAATGAATATTTGTAGTTTATATACTCAACCTCAAGCCATTCAAGATGTAGGTGACTTTCCTTCAGAAGAGCAGTACAGAAGATTTTCGCCTGAAAACGCGGTCCTTGGGGATTTATATAGTGCAAGTCAAAGGCTATTGTCACTATGATACTCAAAAAAAGCATATCGGGCAACATAAAATGTAATTATTGAGCTCTGATGAAGCAAAAAGATCGGTCAATACAAGACAGTGAACAGTATTTACAACATTATTACCTGTAATCCAGAGCTTCAGGTAAACAAGGAAGTCCGATTATTTTCAGTGAACTGGTTCAATAACTGATTCACCCGTTTGAGTAGTAAACACACAATCAAGTAACATATCTGCAATTATGATATTAAAGAACCCAATACTGAAGTGCAATGCTGATGTTTTACATGTTTAAAGCATATGAAGTTAATCAACTCACCTTTTTTTCCTAAACCATGAGAAATCATAAAAACTTTAATTTTGCCCATTCCGGACATCACTCTGGATTGTCTGCCTGAGACTGTTATAAAAAAATCAGTTTCTTTCACAGGTCGATTGTTTCACTTCATAATACCCCAATATATTATCAGGAGGCATGAGTTTTAATTTTGTGTTGCCTGATATGCTTTTTATGACTCACAATGGGACGGTAGCTGCGGACTTAAGAGTGACCAAGAACCACGGTTTCAGCTAAAAATCTTCTGTACTCTTCTAATGCAGACAAAAATTCACCTACATCTTGAATGACTTGAATGGTTGATTAAACAGTAAAATTTTATTTTTGGATGAACTAGACCTTAATTGTCTAAATACTTCTTAGGGTCACTAAACATCTCCCTAAGGTGGAACTGAACTCACTTGTGTTCTGGGGGTATGTGGGACCCCCGTTCAGGTGGGGTTGAGGCACAGAGAACTGGGAGGAGCTGGCAGGGGCGCGCCGGTAGGTGCCGGTGGCTGACAACATCGAGGTGGAGGAAGAAGTGGTGGAGGAATTGTGTCTGGAGATCTGCCGGGAGATTGTTCCAAACTGAGACATCGGGATCGGTCCCAAACCTGGACCTGGAGGAACCACTGCAGAGAGGACAGAAGAAAAGAATACTCATAGAAGATAAGTCCAAAAAAAACTGATGACTCAATCAGTCAGGGGTGGGAGGAATAACCAAAAGTAACTTGTTTCAAAACAAGAATGGCCAATAGGGCTGGGTTTTATGGCCAAAAATACTATCACAATATATATTTTTTCATATTGACTTCACTTTGATGTTATCATCTTGATGTGATATTGTTCATTGCCCAGCCCTAATGGCCACTGTGAAAAATGTGAGTGGTCACCTGGAGCCATACTGGGAGGGGAGGGAGTCGGCACAGCAAGAGGTATTCCCATACTATTACTGCTGTTCTCTCGACCGCCGCTGCCCCCACTGCTGCCACTGAGACAAGGAGAGACAATCAGGATACAAAGAGCAACTTGAATCTGGAGAATCAATGTGATAAATTAAATGTTCAGTGCATGTTCTGATGGTGTTTTTACATACCAGCTCCTGTAAAAGACTAAATAAACTTCACATTTATGACTCCAGGATGCTATACATTTAAAAGTTTGGTTTTGGGAAGACTTGTTTTAATGCTCACCAAGGCTGCATTCATTTGATTAAAAACACAGTAATATTGTTAAATATTATTACCTTATAAAATACCTATTTTTCTATTGTAATGCATTTTAAAATGTAGTTTATTCCTGTGATGCAAAGCTGGATTTTTTAGCAGCTGTTACTTCAGTCCTAAGTGTCACATGATCCTTGAGAAATTAATCTAAGAATAATTTCTTATTATTATCAATGTTAAAAATTGCTGCTTATTCATTTTGTGGAAACAGTGACACATTATTTTCCGGATGAATAGAAGGTACATAGGAACATCAGTCATATACATCTTTTATTAAAAACTCTTGACTGTCACTTTAGATCAACTGAATGCATCCTTGCTGTATAAAAGGATTATTTTTATTCCAAAATAAAAAATAAAGTTTTGAACTAGTGTATATTCCAGTAGGCCCAGCACAGCAGGTCAAAGCATCAGAAGGCCTGTGTTGTTGTGAGCTGTACCTGTGTGTTCGGGGTCTCTGACTGAGCGAGGCCGTGCGTCCAGGGCTGTTCTGGCTGCCCAGACGTGCTGGACTGGTCATGTAGTCATTAGGCACCACAGGAGGTTTGACTGGCTCCAGCGTCTTATATGGTGTGTTTCGTCTGAAAAAAAAAATAATGATGATGTCACATGACACAGGATGTTTTATAACATTCTAATAATGGAGGGGTGCAAAACAGCATGGACACATGAAATACAGTGACTTACCCCAGGGTACCTCTCCCTGCCATGGGTGGGCTCGGGGGCTTCTGTGTGGGTGGGTTAGTCCTGGATAATGTTCCTCCACCTCCACCTCCACCTGCCCGAGCTGGCTGGTTATTCCCTTGCTAAAAGGCATTCAACAGAGAAAACAACATTAAGACAGCTTTCACAGTCATGATAATACCTGAACATTGTAAATGCTAATCGGTTACCAACAGAAAGCATGATGTAAACCTTCAAAGAAATGATTATACTGAACAAAACAGCAAAATATGATGGTTTTTATGATGTGTTGTACGCATGATTAATTTTACTGATCCATTACACTCTTATAAATGGCACCAGTTTTCTCAAAAAATGAAAGATATTTATGATCTAAAGAATACTCTTATTGAATTATGAAAATTCATTACACAATATTGTACAAAAAAGGTTGATGCTTGGAAATAAAGAACCAAGGCAGACATACAGGAGCCAGAGCAGTGGGTTGTGTAAAGCTGTACTTACCTTTGCTTTAAGCCACTAAGTGAAAGCATTAAGGAAGAGAGAAGATAAATCATGATATTTAATCACCTAAACTTAATGAAAAAGTGAGAGAGGTGAAGCGAAACAAAAGAACTTTGAATAAAGAACAAACAAACAAACACTTATCTAATTTTACTGATAGGAATCAAGACAGAGCAGAAAGTAAAGCTGCTCAGAAGACACATACAACCAAAAAAACAAACAGTTGGTAGCCATGAACTTCAATGGCATAGGGGAAAAATACAATGGAAATCAATGGCTACCGTCAGATGTTTGGTTACCAACATGCTTCAAAATATCTTCTTTTGTGTCCAGCAGAAGAAAGAAACTCATACAGGTTTGGAACAACTTGAGTAAATTATGACAGAATTAAAATGATTGGGTTTGACAACATTAACGTGGTAGAGGTTCTCTTATATTTGATTGTATATTAAATAAACATTTATTGTAACACTGGAATCTTAATTTTTTTTGTGTGCAAAAATTACTATATGTATAGTATCTATTCACTTGAGGTCTTGTTTTTTTATTTATAATATATTTATAATATATTTAAAAACCCTAAACATAAGTAAGATTAATAGTAAGAATGATGCTTGTTTAGTAAACATCAAACATGTTATATTAATATGTGTAACTTACTTTAACACCGTGACCCACATCATCCAGCAGGGTGTAATCTATGGGCTTCCTGATGTAGCGCACGGGGCGCTCCATGTTGCCGGGGGCGATGATTTTGTGGGTTCGAGATGTGTTTTTGTTGGTGGTCAGGATCCCGATCTCTCGTCTGGCCACTTTTTCTTTATGAATGTCCACAGTCTAAGTGAAGGAAAGGGATGGAAATGGGTGAAATTTTAGAATGGTTTATATATTATCTTCCAGAATATATATATATTATTAATGGGTTTCAGTCACGTGACTTTTTTTTGTTGTGGCCGCTACCTTAAGGACCTTTAGCCATCTTTAGCCTCTTTTGGGGATCAGAAACGCACCAAAATAGCACACCTCACAACCGACAAAAAACAACAAACAATTGAAAGAATAATAATAATACATTTATTTGTATATAACACTTTTAAAAGCACTTTACACTTAAGAGCATACAAAGTTTAAAAGAAAAAGAAAGTAGAGAGGTAAAAATAAAAACATCAAAAGCAATGTGAGAGAAATACAATACCCCCCCCCCTCCAAATCTTACACATCACAGATAAACAAGTCTAAAAAAAATGAGTTTTTGAGAGAGGATTTAAACACATAAAAAGTTCAATGTTATAAGGGAGAGAGTTCCAGAGTTTTGGAGGAAAAAGCCGGGTCACCACTAGAGCTGAGGGAACAGTCAAAAGGCCAGATTCAGAGGAACGGAGATCACATCTAGGAGAGTAAACAGTTAAAAGTTCCAAGAGATACTGAGGTGCCAAACCATGCAAGGCCATATACATGTATAAGCATGATCATTTCAATAAGAAACCTAACAGGGAGCCAGTGTAGGGATTTTAGAATTGGAGTGATGTGCTCCCTAGTTCTAGTCCCTGTCAGTATTCTAGTTTTGAACATACTGAAGTTTATTTAGGGTGTTTTTTGCAACACCTACAAGCAAAGCGTTGCAGTAATCAATGCAGTGTTCTGAACATGGGGGTCAAATGTTAAATGAGCGTCAAATATCAGCCCCAAGTTCTTTAATGTTGTTTGAAATTCCAAGACTGTGTTAAAAGTGTCTTAAAGATCAAGCTTTACATAGTTGGTGGGTTGCACCATTAAGCATAAACTCTCATCACTGTTAAGGCAAAGACATACATATTTTTATCTCAGAGATGCAAAGTTCCAGAACAGCAACAGCTGGACAGTCACCCAGTTTTTTAGTGAATGTACACATGAGATGTCGTCTGCATAGAAGTGATAGTTAAGACCAAGAGGTCTAAGGAGATGACCAAGAGGGAAAATACACATACAGAAAACTAGTGGACTCAGAAGTGATCCCTGGGGTACCCCAAATTTGACTGAGCCAATTTTAGACTTGTATCCCACCCATGGAGACAAATACTTTAGGATTAGATCTTTAATTTACTGTAAAGTGAACTGCTGACACTAAAGCTTAGTAAAAACTTGACATTTGCTAATATTTACTTGTCCACGATCCCTACACAGGCAACTCAGATAGCAGAATACATTCAGGCCAGTTTCAGTTAAATTCTCACCTGCCGGAGACTTTCCCTTGGCACTGCTCCATGTGCCACACCGGCCTGGATGCATTGCCCGATTCTGGGCTGAATCAATCCGGCCAGATGCTGCAGAAGGTTTAACTGGCTGACTCTGCCGTATCAGAGCCGGAATCAGTCGTATGTACACAGCGCGCAAGATGTTTAATTTCTATATCTACTGTACTATTCATTGATATTTAATTTAAACTGATTATTTTATTCTTAATTATATAGATTATAATATTAACACCATTATATAAATAAAGAAATTTTAAAATCCATTAAGGAAATCACTTGATTAAGCTGGCATGAGGAAAATGTATTTACACAACTTATTTACAAAACCATTCAATTACAGACCCCCCCCCCCCATCAGTTATACAATAAGTGTAGATAAAATATTTACACAATTACCCATGCATTTACTTATACTTGGATTGTAAGCTTAAAACATTTAAAACATTTTTAAGTTTAACATGTTTTTGGAATTAAACAATTTGTATATGGCAATATAATTTAAATAATTATCCAACTATCACTATGAATCATTTTCCAAATCTTTTTTTCTGGAATTGTAGTTGTTGTGTAACCAGGATTGTCATTCAACGTCTTAATCTGGTGAGTTCTTTGCTTGGGAGCTTTCATTTCTACACCTGTAAAGAGCAAATGATATACAAGTATCCATTACTAAAGATCTAACTTAATGCACCAAGCTGAATTAAATTAAATAGATATTGTAGTAATCCACATGTTGTTTGACAGACTATTAACAACACTAATTGCAATGATTGCCCAGCATGATTAATATTTAAAGATGGTATTAAACTAATTAAAGGGATTTTGTCAGTTTGTCTCTTCAGTTACGATTCCCCCAGTTGTTGCAAAAATGACACTGTATTATGGTCAATGCAGACACTTACTTGAACTTACTTCCTCTTTGGCTCTAACGGCTCCTAGTTATTTCAGTCAATAAGTATAATAATGATTTCTTGCGCTCCAAGCACTGCTCTGTGTTCATTTTGTGGCATGATAAGAGAAATAATCAGTTATTCTTGTGTTATTCTACATGCTAAGTGAAGAATCAACAGAAGTGATAAACTGTGATTCTGTGTTTGCGTTGTAGTCATTTACATGTTTTGGCAGAGGTGAGCATCTGTACATGTAAAGTCTGCTTATATTTAGCAACTATTAAAGCAGGACAGAGCTATTGCAGATAGTCTCAGACATACTGATGCATATTAATATGACTGCAGTACATTCTCATCACGAAAAACAACTGAAAGCTTGTGTATTTAGTCCATTGAGGTTATTTGAAAACTCTCTCTCACATCTTTGAAGAAATTTGAAAGAATGACTTTCATAAAACAATGATGTGGAAACTAAAAATACAAACCTTTCTCTTTGTATACGCTGGACCGTCATCCTCCTCCTCTTCTTCTTTATCTATTTGTTTGCAGATCGGAGTGTTGATCTCAAAGTTTTATGCAGTGGAAACACTTTAGACTCACATAACTATACTTAGAGCAAAGATCAAAAACATCTCAGTCATGTATTAGTTTAGGTGGTAAGTATACCGAGAGTTTTCGGGCAAATCATTAAAGCTGCGTTCGCTGCAGTCTCGCACAAGTTGTTAACTTTTTCAAAGTTCCTTTATGAGCGCCTGCCAAGTTAAATACTAAAAATGTAAATGCATATCAATGCATCCTAGACATATTTAATCAAAATTACCCCATACATCTTCATCTCTCGGTAAGTAAACCATTGTGATTTGCTGTTATCACAACCCACAGGACAGCAGATAGACGGCATGTAGGTCCTATAAATGGCGGCCACACCACTGTGAATATTGTGTATGAATGGTCTGTGACTACTAATGAAATAAAACTTCATTAGCATTTGTTATATTTGCATTTCCATGTGAGGATATATTTGGATAGGTAAGGATAAATTAATTGAATGCCATTAAACCTTTTTAATATATCTATTTTTTTATAAATACATTACTTCAAAGAATTTAACATCTACACTGCAAAAAGCAAAAAAAAAACAAAAACAAAAAAAAAAACCATAAAATTTGCAGTAAAAAATGACAGCTGTGGTTGCCGGATTTCTACTGTAAAAAATACAGTAACAATGTTTTAGGTTTTACCATTTTACCTTAAATTTACAGTATACTGTAATTTCATTAACTGATAAAATATTAATATACAAACCAAAGCCCATCACAAGCAGCTTTTAAATAATAAGATACATTGAAGGTGCACGGTGTCATTCACACAAGCACCATCATCGTGAGACTCATTAAATTGAAATATGCAATAAACATTAATTTAACAATATTTTATGTGACATACAACCCTAATAAACATAACAGATGATAAATAAATAAGAAGAAACAATTATTTCAAAGACAAAACATCAAATTCAAAATAAATTTTACAATGCAATGCAGATAATTCAGGAAACGTCAGTTTAAATTTTCTTACTGTAAATTTTACAGGAAATGCTAACCATTTAACAGGTTTGTACTGTTTTCACCAGTTTTTTACCATTAAAATCACAGCCATTTTTTAACAGTAAGTGTATTGACCCAAACAGAGGATTCATAGAAATCTGTCCATACATAAAATTATTTATATTTTAGATTTTTAATTTGTATATACCGTCTCAACATTTAAAAAAAAAAGAAATTAGTTATTTAATTAGTAACTTAAATTAGTTATGCATTAAATTAATCAAAAGGGACAGCAAAGACAGTTACACTGGTTTTTATAAATGCAGTTCTTTTTAACTTTCTATCCATCAGTTCAACATTCAACAATAACAAATATTTCTTGAGCACCAAATCAGCACCAAATCATAGAGTGATTTCTGAAGAATCATGTGACACCCAAAAATTTCTTTATGCAACATTTCACAATATTAGTGTTTTTTATCAAATAAATGCAGCTTTGGTGAACAAAATATACTTTTTAAAACATTAAGTATTTTTAATGTACAATAAATATAATTTGTTTTTGAAGGTTTGTTTATTATGTATTATATAAGTAATTACAATTTTAGGACAAATGTACATTTTACATACAAATGTGATTTTCACACTTGTCTTTGTTTTGTGAATTAATCAGAAATTTGAATTTTCCCTGACTATTCTAATATCTCGGATTAAGAATCTAATATTTCAGGAAAAAATATTTTACACTGGATCAAATTTTATTGGCATTGTATTGTCAATATAAGATTGTAAAATAGTTTGTTGGTCTCTGAATTACTTATCTTCTTTCACTATGTGTTTGTTTTATTTTCTACTATCCCAAGAACTATAATCTGAAATAGCCTCTTCTGGGGAAGGAAGGCACTTTCATGATTTTGGATGAGTTGTCTCTGTAACTGATCAAAATGGCAGTCAACCTGCTTTAGTTCACCTGCCAGTTTCGCACGGATGTTTGTCTGGACACTAATGATGGGATCTGATACTTTGCCATTTTTGACAATTTGCCTGCCATTTGTTCTTATCTCCTTAGAGACAAGTGATGGCAAACTAGTTTGTGGGAGCATTTTAACATCAGAAGAAGGCAAATCATTAGATCTAGTTTCCATGAAGGCTCTGCAAATGTACTCTAGCACATAATGGGGAACGGGATCTCTTCTTAACCTCAATAAACACACTCCATCTCCCTCTTTGGATGAAAGAAATCACGCCGACATTGTGTTCAAATGGTGATGCACTAAACGTCTTCTCTGCTCTTTACAAACCAGACTCTAGTTATTATAGCGGTGTCAAGCATTATGATTATTTGATTTACAACCTATTCAATGCAGTTAATCACTTTCTAGTCTAGTCATGTAAATCTAATTATTTATGCATATTACATGAATAATGATGGCAGTCAGAGCATGCGAGGTCAGCTGGAGATCTGGATCATTTTTGTATTTGGTGCTCCTCTTACACAGCAAATATGAAATAATGGCAAGGGGCGAAATATTAGTTTTTTTATTTTATTTGTATAGTACGATTGACAATATGCATTGTTTAAAACCGCTTTATTGAAAGTTGCAAGAGTTTTTTTCAATAATTTTGTATTAATTTGAAGTTTTGTTGTAAGCAAGAGTAAATATTTCTCAGAAAGCATCAATGAAGATACAAATAGATGTGTTAAGTGAAAACTAGCTGCTTAGCAAAAAGTATGATTTGAGTTTAACATTTCCAAAATTTATTCGGAAGTCATTTAAGCGACAATGTTAAAAAATACTGGGTATGGCTTTCATTTCAATTATCAGCAGCTCTGATTCCAGGCAGAATTACTAGAACAAGACGGCTTTCCTCACTCTGGTTGAATCGGTTGTATCATTGTAAATATTTTGAAAAATTACTAATATCCTGGAAAATATTTTGTACATATTGCCTACCTCTAAGAAATTTAAACAGGGATCTGTCAGAAGGTTGATAATAATGATTTAATAAAGTCACAACTGTTTATTTTATTTGATTTCCAACAACTGTATGTATGAACAAACAGCTGAATTATATAATAGTTTTTAACTTTGCATATTTGCAGTAAACAGTGTGTAAAATTGGAGAATCATGTTCAATCCTGTGTATATTATAGATTATAGAGATTATATTATAGAGTTTTGTCTCTTTGTTTTAAGATCAAACATTGGTAAAAAAATCTGGATTTACAATAAATAAATATAAAAATTCAGCTTAAACCCGAATGCAAATTTTTCCACTGTGATAAAAAGGAGTCAATTTATTAAATGGAGACCCTTTGATACTTTTTCTCGATTTTAGAAAAGCTTTTGATACAGTAAGCCATACATTTATTTTTGATTCGTTAAAATTCTTTGGTTTTGGACAATCCTTCATAAAAAGTGTAAGAACTATGTACTGTGGTAGCAATATTTCTATTAGACTTGCCAATGGAACATCTCCTAGATTTTTGAAATAAACCGAGGTATCCGACAGGGTTGTCCAATTTCTGCATTCCTTTTCTTGGTTGTAGCTCAAGTTTTAAGTAATATGATAAATCAACATTCCTTCAAAGGTATTGCAGTTAATGAAAGACAAATCAAAATATCGCAACTTGCTGATGACACAACAATTTTTCTTAGTGATAGTTCTGAGGTACCTCTGGCTTTAAATATCATTAATAATTTTTCAAAATTCTCTGGACTGAATTTAAATCTATCTAAATGTGAGATCCTACAGCTCAAAAATAACAAACTATCAACTGTATGTAATATTCCTGTTAAGAGCACGGTAAACTATTTGGGTATCAAAATCTCTAAAAATACTGATGCAATGGTCAACTCAAATTTTATACCCGTTATCGAAAAAATGCAAAAGAGGTATAATTCATGGTTGGCAAGAGATCTTTCTATTCAGGGAAGAATTTTATTAAGTAAAGCAGAAGGTCTTTCGAGAGCTGCATACCTCCTGTCTTCACTTAATGCCCCAAAGGTTATATGCTCACAAATGGATAAAATTCTCTTTAATTTCATCTGGAGAAACAAGCCTCATAAAATAAAAAAGAGTGTCCTTATTAATAAACTATCTGATGGTGGGTTAAATGTTCTTAATTTTACAATTTTCAACCAAATTTTAAAAATTAACTGGCTTAAAAACTTTTTAAAAAAATCAGACAAGTATTTTCAACATTGTCCCATATTATTTATTTGAAAAACTTGGGGGATTAATTTTTTTGCTGCAGTGTCCTTATATAACTGGTAAACTCCCCATCGCCTTGGCCAATTATCACAAACAAGCATTGCTTTACTGGTCACTTTTGTACAAACATAATTTTTCTCCTAGTAGGTGTTTTATATGGAACAATGGTAATATCACTCATAGTAACAAGTCATTATATATGGAGAATTGGGTTCGGCATAACATATTAATTGTAAACCAGCTTATTGACCATAATGGGCAATTTTACACTTATCCTAATTTTATTACAAGATATGGCTTTTTTGTAAGTGAAAAAGAATTTAACAAAGTAATCAAGGCTATTCCTAATGGCATACTAATTTTAACCAAATCCTCTGTTGTAAATATCAATAATACAAGCCAACAAAATCTCCAACTTTTTGTAAATGGTCTCACTATTTTTGACAAGCGTTTTAATAATAGTTTTATAAGAAACTCCCTTAATGTTGGATCCAGTCCTCCATGTAAATCAAAATGGCTTAAACCTCACTGTATATCTTGGCGCAACATTTGGATGCTGCCATATAAATATGTAATTTCTAATAAAGTAAAAGAAGTACTTTACAAATTTATTCACAGATGTTATCCTGTAAATGCAGTTGTTAGCAGATATATTCATAGTGTTTGTATTGTGATAAGTGTATCTTTTGTAATGCATCTGTTGAGGATATTGAACATTTATTCTTCTATTGCCCTTGGTCTATTTCTTTTTGGGTTGACTTTAAAATAGACATAACAAAAAAAGTAAACAAAGTCCTTAATTTAGAACCTCACGATATTTTACTTTGTTATCAAAACCCATCTTTTTCTGATAAACATATGTATATTATTAATCTGTTAATTATCTCATCTTATTTTGTAACACTGATCTTAAAATATATTTTGAAACCCTTTCTAATATAAGATCACAAAATAAGAAGCTTTTAAAAACAATACAAATTCTAAAGCTTTTCAAATTTATGTAATTGCCCTAATGCAGTTTTTATTTTTTATTTATTTAATTTGTATCTTTTTTTGTCTTCTTATTTTTTTTTTGTCTTTGTTTATGTGTACGTTTGTATTCAATTGTAATTTTTGTTGTTGCTGCAGTTATTTTGCATGCTTTGAGATGTGCAATATTTTTCTGTTCACATTAATTCTTTGTGTGATGGAACTAAATAAACAAAAAAACAAAGGAGTCAGAAGATAACTGCTTTTTTTTTTTTCAAAGCATGCTGGGTAAGGAACCCCTGGTTGTTTTTTATTGGCGTTGTGGTGCCCATGGCTGACCTGAGAGATGTGGTTGATGGAGGACTCCATCCTGCGCAGCTGTGAAGCCTGAATATCCAACAGCTGCAGCACATTGTTGGCTAAGGCGTTGATCTGATAGGCCACGCTCGCCAGGGACTGGGTCGTGTAGGCTTTGGTCTCCTCGAGTGCTTTCCTCTTGTCTTGTGCCTAAGCAGAAATTAAAATAAAAAAGATCCCACATGTTTTGAAGACATAGTTTGCACAAAAATTACAATTCTGTCATTATTTACTCCCCGTCATGCCATTGCTTGTGAAATATAGTTTCAACCCAGTCATCCACAAGAAATTATTTTCCAAACTAAAAGCTGTTGTGCCTTTGTGAATGATGATGTAAAAGCATCTTGGAATTTCTAATGGACTCTAGAGGAAATATGACATCAGATCAGACTGTCATGTGGGAAAAGTCATTGGCTGCCCAATGAAGGTCAGTGATCCTCAGAGAAACAATGGGAAGTGACACTAGATGCAGGTTCTTCCAGTATTGACTACTGTAAGTGTACTACTGATCAAATATTTTGGGGTCAGTATTATTTTCTAAAATAAATTAATACTTTTATTCTGCAAGGATGCATTGTGTGTGACAATCAAGACATATAAAGTTACAAATAATGCTGTTCTTTTGAACTTTCTATTCATCGAATAATCATGAAAAAAGTGTGCCATGGTGTCCACAAGAATATTAAGGAAACTGTTAGCCAAGGTAACAATAAAACATGTTTTTGAGTAAATCAGCATATTAGACTGATGGATCATGTGACACCAACGACTAGAGTAATGATGATTCAAATTCAGCTTTGATCACAGGAATTAATATTAGGATAAGATCATTTAAAATTGAAAAATATTTACAAACATCGAAATGTAAAAGTTATTTTCAATTGTAATAATATTTTGCAATATTTGTCATTTTTTTATATTATAAATTAATTTTTTTTATCAAATAAATGCAAGCTTGATGAGCATAGGTATGGAAGCCCATTTCCACCACTAAATAAAAAATAAAACAAGGTAATTGTAACTTTTTTCTCACAATTGCGAGTTCATATCTTGCAATTCTGACTTTATAACATGAAATTGCACGTTATAAAGTCAAATTGCGAGTTTAAAGTCAGAATTGCGAGATATGAACTTTTTCTCGCAATTGTGAGATCATATCTCGCAATTTTTACTTTCTTTTTTTCTCAAAATTGTGAACAGTAATTTTGAACAGTAATATTACTGTAAATTGCTTTAAATGAAAAGTGAAAAAGTGACGTGACATACAGCCAAGTATGGTGACCCATACTCTGATACTCGTCCTCTGCATTTAACCTATCCAAAGAGTACACACACAGCAGTGAACACACACACGCACACCCGGAGCACTGGGCAGCCATTTATGCTGCGGGGCCATGGAGCAGTTGGTGGTTCAGTGTCTTGCTCAAGGACTCCTAAGTCGCGATATTGCCAGACTCGAACCCACAACCCTATGGTTAGGAGTCAAACTCTCTAACCACTAGGCCACGATTTCCCAACTTTTATTAGTAAATGAACACATCTACAGTATTATGTAGTATAATGATGAATAATATAATGATTTGAGTTCATTTAATTGGGAGAAGAAAGCGGTTGCAGTGTGATTATGAGAGATATGAGATATGAGAGGTGGTCAAATATACAATTTATCAGTCATTATACAAAAAACGTTTGACAACAGAATGCTGTGAATGACCAATAACAAGTATTTCATAGTAATAAAGCAGGAAATTCTGTAAACTAATCTGACAAATGATCCTGAAAATAATCTGATGAAACCAACAGGCAACAATAGCAATAAAAAAATCAGACAAGAGCGTGATGCGACTGAGACACCAGTTCAGTGAGGATCCAGATCCTATTGTTGGTGAAATTCTAAACATTTCAAACTATTTCCTGTTTCATCAATAACTTACTATTTAGCTTAGCATGACAGACATGAACAAACCTTAAAACTAAAGACGTGGACTATTTTTTAAAGGAATTAAACATATGGAAATAACATTTTGAGTTATTTTAGCATTATTTAGCTTTGGCACAGTGATAATGACCATGCCAGAATGCTATTACATGAATACCAGTCGCTGACTCTAATCTATATATTGTAAACAATTAGCCTGTGACAAGCATGCAGCACTGACCGCAGATCTGTTTAAACACCACCTGCTCCTGCACATCATGTCCCGTGACCATGTGTCTGTCTTACACATGGATGTTCTGGCTGTGTATTCCACATTATCCTACTCGACCGCTACCCAAAACTTCTAAAACAGTGAATGGCGTTTTAATAATTAAGAAACATAATCATTTATCAGGAACTGCTGGACCTTCACTTATTATGTTCAAAATGGCACAAGTCTTGTCAAACTACGATTCTTATTAACATTTATAGATGTCTGATTTGACATTTTAAACGTTTTTTTAAATACATTTTGTAACTTATTCCTGCTGGATTTTCAGCATCATTTCTCCAGTCTTCAGCGTCACATGATCCTCCAGAAGTCAATCTAATGCTGCTTTACTGCTCAAGAAACATTTCTGATTATTATCAATGTTGGAAACAGTACTGCTTAGAAATTAATTTTCTGATCAATTCAACACCATTTTGGAATTAAAGTATCAATTTCATAAAAATAAAAAAATATACAAGTGTACATATTCTTTGTCATGCCCAAATGAAAACATTACTAAATCATGATTAATTCTACATGACAAATTCTGGAATAAAAAATAAAAAGTGCATGGTGCAAGTCATTGTAAGATGACTAACTTCAGTCTAGTGCCATAAATCCCTGCTTTGGACCTCTTCTCCAGAATAATACACCCACCAAAACCTCAAGAGAGACATCTTTGAATCATTTAGTCCTCTCACGATTCCTCTGTGAATATCTGAGAGTGTATCATTGCTAAGCCAACTCAGGTTTAAAGACAGTGGCTCTCCACTAAACATGCAAAACATATCAGTAAATTCCCAACATTCTTATCTCATACTGTTTTCATCTTTATGAATGTTTTTACAAAAATGAGGCAATTTGCAACTGTCAGAGAATTCAATTAAACTGTTATTAGGGCCCGAGCACCGAGGTGCGAGGACCCTCTTGTATCTGCTTTGTTTTTTATTATTAGGGCTCAAGCCTGGAGGGCGAGAGCCCTATTGTTTTCCTTAGGATTATTTGTTATTATTAGGGCTCAAGCCTGGAGGGCGAGAGCCCTATTGTTTTCCTTAGGATTATTTGTTATTAGGGCTCAAGCCTGGAGGGCGAGAGCCCTATTGTTTTCCTTAGGATTATTTGTTATTATTATTAGGGCTCAAGCCCGAAGGGGCGAAGAGCCCTATTGTTCTTCTAAGGATTATTCTTGTTATTATTAGGGCTCAAGCCCGAAGGGGCGAAGAGCCCTATTGTTCCCCTAAGGATTATTAGGGCCCGAGCACCGAAGGTGTGAGGACCCTATTGTATCTGCTTCGTTTATTATTATTATTATTATTATTATTATTACGGTGCCAAATGAATCGCCTTTTTGAAGGCCTAAACATACTCAAAAAGTCAGGAAAATTTGCACACACCTCCGAACTGGCGAAAATTTACGTCTGATATGGGTTTCAGAAGTGGGCGTGGCAAAATGGCTCGATAGCGCCACCTATACACGTTCAGCGGTGTGCGCCTCAAGCTACTTTTCACGCACATGTATGAAAATCGGTACACACATGTAACAGACCAAGACCTACAAAAAAGACTCTTGGAGCAAAATTCTAAACCCAACAGGAAGTCAGATATTTTTTATTTTATGAGCAAATTTTTTGACATTTTTGCCATTTCCATGCGTTGTATTTTAACGAACTCCTCCTAGAGATTAATTCAGATCAATACCAAATTTGGTATGCCTAATCTAAAGGCCTTTGCGATGTTAAATTGCGAAGATCTTGAGTTTTCGTTCAAGTTCGTGTCCGTGGCGGCCTGGCGAATTTCGATGATTCGCCATGAAAAATGAAGTTGCTATAACTCAGACATACAATGTCCAATCTGCCCCAAACTTCACATGTTTGATGAGACTCCCAAACTGAACAGATTGACATGCCCATATTCAGTTATAGTCATAGCGCCACCTATTGGCAACAGGAAGTGTTATATTTTAAGCTGCGAAGAACTACTCCTAGAAATTTTATGACATCAATGTATTTTTTGTGGTCAGTCTAATCTAAAGGCCAGTGCGATGTTAAGTTGTGAAGATCTTGAGTTTTCGTTAAAGGGCGTGTCCATGGCGCCGTCACGAAGTTCGATGTCTCGCCATGGGAATAAAAGATGTTATAACTCAGGCATAAAATGTCCGATCTTCCCCATACTGCACATGTGTGATAAGAGTCCTGGCCTGAACACATCGGAAGGCCAAAATTCCATCAGGTGTGGCAGAATGGCTCGATAGCGCCACCTATACACTTTCAACAGAGTGCGCCTCGAGCTATGTTTCACGTACATGTACAAAAATCGGTATACACATGTAACACACCAATACATACAAAAAAGTCTCTTGGTACGAAATCCGAATCCCAACAGGAAGTCGGTTATTTAGAATGTTCTCTGCGAAATTGGCGTTGTTTTTGCCATTTTCAGGGGTTGTACTTTAACGAACTCCTCCTAGAGATTTATTCCGATCAACACCAAACCCGGTCAGTGTAATCTTAAGCCCTTTGCGATGTTAAATTGCGAAGATCTTTAGATTTCGTTAAAGGGCGTGTCCATGGCGGCCTGACAAATTTCGATGTTTCGCCATGAAAAAGGAAGTTGCTGTAACTCAGACATACAATGTCCAATCTGCCCCAAACTTCACATGTTAGATAAAACTTCTGCCCTTAACAGATCTACATGTCCACATTCAGTTATAGTCATAGCGCCACCTATTGGCAACAGGAAGTGACATGTTTTACGCTGCGACAAACTACTCCTATAATTTTTTTGAGATTAACATATATTTTGTTGTCCGGCTAATCTAAAGGCCTGTGCAATGTTAAATTTTGGAGATCTTGAGTTTTTGTTAAAGAGCGTTTCCATGGCGCCATGACAAAATTTGATGTCTTGCCACAGCAAGAGAAGTTGTTGTAACTCAAGCATAAAATGTTCAATCTTCCCCAAACTTCACATGTTTGATAAGAGTCCTGGCCTGAACACATCTGAAGGCCAATATTCCATTATAATGATAGCGCCACCTGCTGGCAACGGTAAGGTTGGCACATATATGGGATATACTTTGATATATTCCACTTATATTTATGACATAAAATGCATATTTCTCACCGTTCACCTTTTTACTAAAGCAACTCGCTGTTGGTGAGCCCGGGTGCGAGGGCCCGTTCATCGCTGCTTGCAGCTTTAATTCTTATTATTATTATTATTATTTTTTTTATTTTTTTTTAAACCTTCCGGGCATTTTTGGGGGCCTTAACATGCTCAAAAACTCTTGAAAATTGGCACACTCATTGGAATCTGCGGCCATCAGGACGCCACAGAGACTGGGACCCGGGCGTGGCACAGGGGCTCTACAGCGCCCCCTGGAACACAGTCAGACACCTTGAACCATAGCTCACACACACTTGCATGTATTTATATGAAACTCAGTACACTTATAGATCTCATTGAGCTGAACAACTTTCGCGCTCTATGTCATAGGCTCCACCCAACAGGAAGTCAGCTATTCAGGGCTGTTTAAAAAAAGCATGCTCTGGAATTTGAAATACTCCTCTGAGGTTTTCAACCCGTTCGCCACGAAACTCGGTGAACATGATCTCAAGACATTGGGGATGAAAAATTGCGAGGGGATTTTTGATATCTTGAACGGTTTGCTCGTGGCGAGGCTTTGAAATTATGGCGAGAAATGAGAAACAGGAAATGTCTAATAACATCCACATACATTTCCTGAATTTGATCAAACTTCATTGGTTTGTTCGTTGTATGATACTGATCGTATATATGTGACTATTAAGAGTCAACATTATAGCGCCACCAACTGGCAGCAGGAAGTGTGTAATTTTCCAAATGCTTTGAATTCAGCATCTTATTTTTACTCTATTTACTTAAAACTTCATCAGAATAATGACAAAACACGGCCGATGTAAATCTGTTGTGGGGATATTGATATCTGATATAGTGTTGCCATGGCAACGTGTCAAACTTGAATGTTCTGTTATGGTGAGTTTGAGGCAGACAACAAGCTCAGATTTACATGAAACTCAAAACACATATCAGTATTAGTGATAGCTAGACAATGGCAAAAGCTTTTAAAAGGGCGTGAAGGAGGCACTCTATAGCGCCACCTTTTGTCAAAAGTGGGGGGGTTAGTTTTAGCTACAGACACCAAACTTGGTACATAAATTGTTCTTCTCAAGACGGACAACTTTCTAATTCACAGTCATCAGCTACGACCAACAGGAAGTTGGCTATTTTGATTTGAATATTTAAATTGAGCTCTGATTTAATGCATACTCCTCACAGGAAATGTTCACTATACTCACCAAACTTTGTCTACATGTGGAAAAAACATTGAGGAACTTAAATTGCGAGCGGATTTTGGTTAGCTTGAACAGTTTTGTCATGATGATTTTTTTAAATGACAGTAAAAAGGGAATCATTAATTGTCTTGTATTTTTAAATTGCAGCTTCCAAACACTTAAAAAAAAATTCATACAGAGATCAAATCATTCTGAGGACATATGCATAGTTTCATGACTTTACAACGCTGTATGATTAAAAGAAAATTAAAAAACTGTCAGACATCTCAACTCACTCTGTCCCTCTGTTTGAGGAATGTATGTGTGCTGACTGAGAGTGTGTGTGTCTGTGAGTGGGGGATGGGCATGAGCTGAGTGGCAGACACAATGAGAGAGAGAAAGAGACTTAATCATCTCTTTAATCACCAGAAAAAAATGTATTTTAAATTGTTATTTTTTGTTGCTTTTGCTAACATTGCTGTTTTCATTACAGCTTAAGAAATCTCTTAGGCCTTATCCTTTTCTGACAGTTTCAGGAATTAATAACAAAATTCTAAAAATACTTATTTGTGCTGCAAATAATAATTTCAATCTCATTTGATACCGACCTATTCCATCCTGTGACATGACATTTATCTTAATTTACATAATCTCATGGATGTAACAGTAAAACTGTTCAGCTCACAGATGAAGACTAAGCTGTAATGCAAGCAGAACTTTCACAAATGCTTATAAGTCATTAAAGGATTTTATAACACTGTAAAATAATGTCTAATTTGTTAACATTAGTGAATGCATTGGTAACACTTTATAATAACTGCACTCATTAGTAAATAGTCAGTTCATGCTTTATAAAGTCTTGTCCCAACTTAAATAGTCATTAATAAGCAGCTTATAAATACAGCTATAAATAGCTTGATCTTGGTTTATAAGCACATTTATTAAAAAGGAGAGTAAAGGGTCTGTTATCTTCCTATGAAAAATAAAAAAATGAAAATAAACAAACAACAACACAGATTGATACAGAACTCAGAAATTTTATTGTGGATTTATGATCAAATCAGCCTGTAAATGAATCATACTCCTCCAAGAAGACACAAGTAGTTCACACCAAACTTTTTCAACATGATGCCAATATACTGAAGATGTTAAATTGCGAATGGGTTTAGGATACCTTAAATGGTGTGGCCATTCCGATTTATTAAAGTAACATAAAAAAAATACAATAGTTATTTTACTATTTTTAACATTCTTTATTCCAACTCTTCATAATTTTTTATATACGTAGAAGTCATAATTTGAAAGAAGCACAGTAAGTTTCATAGCTTTATCATTTTCAAGAGCCAGCTTAAAATTAAAACTATCATAACATATAAATCAAGCTTGCAATTCTTAGTACCAATAATGGCCACCAGATGGCGCTATATGATTACTTTTAAATAATTATTGTAGAAACAAGTATGATTTAAATCATTTATAGAAATCTTTCAAAGAAAAATAATATGTATTTTACTGATAAAATGACCCTCACTTAATTAGAATAATATGCTGAAGTATTGTGAAATACTGTGTATTAAGAATAATTCTTTATAGGCTTTATGGACAGATAAGTTTGGAGTGACTCTTGAAGGATCAGCACCACATCCTCTTTTACCACTGTTTATAGAATTTATCTTACAGAACAGGTGAATGAATTTTGGATAGCTTGAATGGTTTTGTCATGGTGATTTTTTTAAATAACAGTAAAAAAGGAACCAGTAAATGTCTTTTATTTTTTTAAGTGCAGCTTCTAAACACTTCAACAAAATGTACACATAGAAGTCATGCTGAGGAAATATGCATAGTTTCATGACTATACAACACTATATGGATGATATAAAATTAAAAAAACTACCATACATCTGATGTCACTCTGTCCCTCTGGGTAATGTGTGTGTGTTAAGTGTGTGTGCTGAGTTTGTGTGAATGTGTGGGAGAGGGGATGGGCTTGGTGTCAGAGAGAGAGAGAGAGAGAGAGAGAGAGAGAGAGAGAGAGGGAGGGAGACTTAATCATCTCTTTAATCACCAGCAGAAAAAAAGCAATTTTGTGTTGTTATATGCACATTCATTTTGAGGAGATTAAAGGCTGTAATCTTCCTAAAAAAAATAAAAAAAAATAAATAAATAAAAAATAAACAAACACAGAACTCAGAAACATTTATTTCAAGATGCAATAAAAGAAAACTGTACACTATATATACATATATATACAATTGCATAAGTTTATATTAAATTTTTTTATCAAGTGTACAGCTAATAATAATAATAATAATAATAATAATAATAATAATAATAATAATAATAATGCATTTTATTTAAGGCGCCTTTCAAACCACTCAAGGTCACCGTACAACAAGTAACAACAGTAACAATATTAAAACAAAAAATAACAGCAAATAACAATGTCAATAAAAAACCACAATAATATTAGAATAGCACAACATATTGTGGAATACTATATTAAGACTTTATATATAGGCTTTATGAACAGGTTTTGAGAGATTCTTGAAGTACTAGCATCACCTCCTCTTGTACGACGGTTTGAGGAATATATCTTCCAGATAGTACCGCCGCTCCCTATATGCAGAATACGCAGTCTTCGTAGGGCACCAACTCCCAGAGGGGGCACCATCCCAGTAGCTCAAAAAAAATAAAACATGCGCCATTCTCCCATCCGCGCTCGCGACCGCTCGGACATTTGCGGATGAATGTTCGTAATTGATGGATGGACATCTATGCCCGGGTAAAAGACATCAGCAATCCGGCACAGAGAAAAGAAAAATAAAGTAAAAAACAAAACAAAAACAGGCATAAAGTTGGCTTGACATTGGACATTCGAAAGTCTCAAATTTAGGGACCGTCTCTAAAGTTACATGTGATATTGTTATACACTTTTCTAACATCAGTAGCATTTGAAGAGAATGACTTACAGTCATAAAAACAACTGTAATTGTTCATCTAGGTGACAGCTATAATGCACCATTAAATTGAATGTTTGATATTTATTAAAACAAACTGTAAGTCATATGTAAATTATGCTACTTTTTCACATGGGCTCAAAAGCAAATTTGAAGCTCAATAGCATTTGAGGAGAAAGACTTGCAGTCATAAACCAATTGTAATGTGTTCATTTAGGTGTCAGCTACGATGCACAACTTATAAATTTTTTATATATATTAAAATAAAGTGTTACTAAAGTTATATATATTGTTCTGTGTATGTGATTTCAAAGTCTAGACGGGTCGGATTAACCCTTTAACTGCCATATCCCTTAAAATTTGATTGCCAGAGGGTTACTGTAAATGCTTATGCCTGCTGGGCACAGTTTCCCGATGCCACCGGGGTGGCGTTGCACTGACGGCTTGAGCCCGCCATCGCTGCTTGCAGCTATATTTATTTTTATTTTTTATTAAACCTTCCGGGGTGTTTTGGGGGCCTTAACATGCTCAAAAACTCTTGAAAATTGGCACACACATTGGAATCTGCGGCCATCAGGACGCCGCAGAGGCTGGGACCCGGGCGTGGCACAGGGGCTCTACAGCGCCCCCTGGAAGACAGTCAGAATTCTTGAACCATAGCTCACACACACTTGCATGTATTTATATCAAACTCGGTACACTTATAGATCTCATTGAGCCGAACAACTTTCACACTTTATGTCATAGGCTCCGCCCAACAGGAAGTCAGCTATTCAGGGCTGTTTAAAAAAAGCATGCTCTGGAATTTGAAATACTCCTCTGAGGTTTTCAACCCGTTCGCCACGAAACTCGGTGAACATGATCTCAAGACATTGAGGATGAAAAATTGCGAGGGGATTTTTGATATCTCGAACGGTTTGCCCGTGGCGAGGCATGGAACTTATGGCGAGAAATGAGAAACAGGAAATGTCTAATAACATCCACATACATTTCCTGAATTTGATCAAACTTCATGGGTTTGTTCGTTGTATGATACCGATTGTATATATGTGGCTATTAAGAGTCAACGTTATAGCGCCACCAACTGGCAGCAGGAAGTGTGTCATTTTCCAAATGCTTTGAATTCAGCATCTTATTTTTACTCGATTTACTTAAAACTTCATCAGAATAATGACAAAACACGGCCGATGTAAATCTGTTGTGGGGATATTGATATCTGATATAGTGTTGCCATGGCAACGTGTCAAACTTGAATGTTCTGTTATGGTGAGTTTGAGGCAGACAACAAGCTCAGATTTACATGAAACTCAAAACACATATCAGTATTAGTGATAGCTAGACAATGGCAAAAGCTTTTAAAAGGGCGTGAAGGAGGCACTCTATAGCGCCACCTTTTGTCAAAAGTGGGGGGGTTAGTTTTAGCTACAGACACCAAACTTGGTACATAAATTGTTCTTTTCAAGACGGACAACTTTCTAATTCACAGTCATCAGCTACGATCAACAGGAAGTCGGCTATTTTGATTTGAATGTGTATTTTTGAGATTTTACAGTTGTGAATTAATGAATACTCCTCACAGGGGAAGTACACTATACACACCAAACGTTGTCTACATGAAGAAAAAACATCGAGGAACTTAAATTGCGAACAGATTTTGGTTAGCTTGAACGGTTTTGTCGTGGTGATTTTTTGAAATGACAGTAAAAACTGAAACATTAATCGTCTTGTATTTTTAAATTGCAGCTTCCAAACCTTTAAAAAACATTTTTAATTTAGAAAACCAGTGATTCTGAGGAAATATGCATAGTTTCATGACTTTACAGCACTGTATGATTAAAAGAAAATTAAAAAACTGTCAGACATCTGATCTCACTCTGTCACTCTGTGTGCTGACTCTGTGTGTGTGTGTGAGTGTGAGTGGGGGAGGGGTGTGAGCTGAGTGGCAGACAGACAGAGAGAGAGAGAGAGAGAGAGAGAGAGACTTAAACATCTCTTTAATCACCAGAAAAAAAACTGTATTTTAAATAGTTATTTTTTTGTTGTTGTTGCTAATTGTGCTGTTATCATTACATCTTAAGAAATATCTTAGGCCTTATCCTTTTCTGACAGTTTCAGGGATTAAAAAAAATCCTAAAAAACCTTATTTGTGCTGCAAATAATAATTTCAAACTCATTTGATACTGACCTCTGTCACCCTGTGACATGACATTTATTTGAATTTACATAATCTCAAGGATGTAACAGTAAAACTGTTCAGCTCACAGATGAAGACTAAGCTTTAATGCAAGCAGAACTATTTCACAAATGCTTATAGGTTAATGAAATCATAACAAAACACTTTTAAATTATTTAAGGATTTGGTAACACTTTAAAATAATGTCTCAATTGTTAACATTAGTAAATGCATTGGTAACACTTCATAATAGCTGCAATTCTTAGCTAAGCATTAGTAAATAGTCAGTTCATGCTTTATATAGCCTTCTCCCAAAATTAATATTTTAGTAAGCATTTTATAAATACAGCTATAATTAAATTGTTCATGGTTTATATGCACATTTATTTTGAGGAGATTAAAGGCTGTAATCTCCCTAAAAAAAATGTAAAATAAAAAATAAAATAAATAAAATAAACAAACACAGAACTCATAAATATTTATTTCAAGATGCAATAAAAGAAAACTGTACACTTGAATTTATATATATATATATATATATATATATATATATATATATATATATATATATATATATATATATACACACACAATTGCATAAGTTTATATTTAAAAATGTTTAGCAAGTGTACAGCTAATAATAATAATAATGCATTTTATTTAGTTTTAGCTACAGACACCAAACTCGGTACTTAAATTGTTCTTATCAAGACGGACAACTTTCTAATTCACAGTCATAAGCTACGATCAACAGGAAGTCAGCTATTTTGATTTGAATGTGTATTTTTGAGATTTTACAGTTGTGAATTAATGCATACTCCTCACATGGGAAGTACACTATACACACCAAACTTTGACTACATGAAGAAACAACAGCGAGGAACTTAAATTGCGAACGGATTTTGGTTAGCTTGAACGGTTTTGACGTGGTGATTTTTTGAAATGACAGTAAGAAGGGAAACATTAATTGTATTGTATGTCTAAATTGCAGCTTCCAAACACTTCAAGGCATGTTTTCATACAGAGATCAAATCATTATGAGGAAATATGCATAGTTTCATGACTTTACAACACTGTATGGATAAAAGAAAAGAAAAAACTGTCAGACTTCTCAACTGACATGATCTCACTCTGGCCACTCCGTCTGTGTGAGGAAAGGGAGGGGGAGAGGGAGGGGGAGTGTGAGTGTGAGGGGGTTGGTGACTGTGAATCTTTGGTGACTGACAGTGTGTGTGGATTGTAGGGAGGGGCTGTCTGGCAGAGAGAGAGAGAGAGAGAGAGAGAGAGAGAGAGAGAGACCTAATCATTCCTTTAATAATCAGGAAAAAAAATCTATATTTTAAATTGTTATTGTTTTTGTTGTTGCTAATGGTGGTGTTTTTTTCCTTTCATTACAGGTTAAGAAATCTCTTAGGCCTTATCCAGGT